>NC_068553.1:18001807-18304891 GCF_026212275.2 Microplitis demolitor
TTTCATTAGTGAAGGGGGGGGTGATAGCGTAAGGGAAGGGATTGGGCCCCAAATTTACTTCAGATATTTTTAAGTGAATTTCAAAAATTAGCCTTTCTAAAAAATTATTGAATTTTCACAATAATAATTTTTGCAAAGAAAAAAATTTGATAAAAAAATGATAAAGTAACTGGAAAATAATTGAAGCAATATAATTTTAAGAAGTTTTCAAAATAATTGAACTTGTAAAATTTCATACAAAATTAAAAAAAGAAAATATGAATAAATAAGTCGGTTTTTTGTGCTGCTCTACTATATATAAGATATAAAGTAGATATGGAATCATAAATCAAGACAACAGTCAGAACTAGAACATGCGGAAATAATATCAGCGTGCATCTACACATGCAGAAGCTCTTTTGATGATCATATGAGTAGTCAAGTATATCAAGCTTTAATAATTAAAAATTAAATACAGGGCAAAAAATATAAATGACGAGGTTTCATTTAAATACTCAGTTTACAAATCATTAAGTACTCGGAGCACAATGAAGCTTTCAAAAATTTTTTGCCTGTCTTATAATAGTTAATTTTTTCGAGCTACAAAATTAGGGTAAAATGGGGCTGAAATATTTAATGAATAAAAAAAATTTGGGCCGTCTTGTCTTTACAAATTTTTTTATATGAATTAAAAAAAAAATAAATGCAGAAAGTTAAAAAATTTTTAATTAAATACTAAAAGCAATAAAATGCATCATTGTTTATTTTTATTAGACTTCCGCAATGAAACTTTCACAAGATCGCTCCGCGCGCATTAATTTCCAATAAATGTTAAATGTCATAACATTGAGCTGATTGTTATAAAATGCCTGGGAATAAAATAAAATATTTCCCAAGCTTGAGAGTAACAATTTTATTGAAAAATTTTTTTTTCTTCAAAATCATGAACAGTTTAAAAAAGTATCACTGTCATCTAACGATTTTTCTATAGATTTATAACAGACAGCTCAGAACTTTATTTACTTTTTCTGTCTGTTTGTATGATAGTTATTGGAGAAGTAAATTTATTTGTAGAATCGATCTATTGTGCTCTAAAACCGCTTTGTAGAAGTGATAGATTAAAAAAAAAATTTTTGGGTTAGAAAAAAATAAATTATTGGTTTATTGAAACTTCCCACTCATAAATATATAGTAAATGTCGAGATAAAAAAAATTGATTAACGATTTTAATATTTAGTTTTTAATTTACTACAGTTCCGAGCATGGAATAATTGATAACAAGGTCCACATATAATATTAGATATTACAAAATCACGGTGATAAATATTTTACTTGCTGTCGTGCTGTGTAAGCCAGTTTTAATCTCTATTACAAATAAATAATAATATTACACTAGACAAATCGGGAGTGACCGGAGTGATTACGAATTTTATTTCTGTCTAAATTCACTCAGAGTTTTGGAGTTTTTTAAAAAATCATTGCATAAGAAGTAAATAGGGAGTTTGTCTGCTCAGCGGAATAATCTGAATTTTATTTAAATCCACATTCACTTCGATTTGGAATTTTAGAATTAAAATAATGGAACTGACAGACGATAAAAAATTTTTTGATTTCTTTTTAAACAAGTCAATTGCATAAAAAAAAAAAAAAATAAAAAAATGCACATGTAGAAAATTAAAAAATCTATAAGTGTATTTTTTTCAAATTTTGTTTTTTTTCAAATCTATTGTTTTTAAAACAATCCAAAGATGATTAGACGACTAACTTCAGTTTCCTAAAATAATCATGATCTTGGTTAGCAGCAATTTTTGAATTTTTTTTTCGACAATTTAATTAACAAAAAAAATGCACATGTAGAAAATTAAAAAATCTATAAGTGTATTTTTTTCAAATTTTTTTTTTGTCAAATCTATCAATTTAAAAAAAATAATTAAGCGTCAGTGTCATAAATAAACTCCCTTTCAGAGTGAATTTCACTTTGCAATCACTCGACGATTAATCTGCGTTGACTCCCTAAATAATTTACAGTCTAATAATATATATTAAAGGAAATATTATCTATATAACAATTCTGACCTTTGATAAAATCTACAGCCATCTCCAAACCATAGGTGTCCTTATCACAGTCATCGAGTATATGGGCGCCAATTTTAACACCGGGTACAATTTTATTTGTATTCAGCCAGTCAAGGGTGTAAAGCATCGCCTCAAGTGCTTGGACACCACCCTGAGGCATCACTGGACCACACGTAAAAAAATCTTCTCTTTCGTGAACCATCATCAAACCACCCAGTACAAGATCTCCCTCAACAACCGCTTCTTTCTTAACAGGCCAACTGATCTGCGCCGACAATGCCCGAGGATTGAATTCTATCGAACGAAATAGACGATCGCTGTGTCTGATAACATGATGAGTTAGAGGATTTTCCAAGTAGTGACGTTGAATTGAGTCTCGTGATTTTTCATCCTCGTAGTCTATTTTTTCATTAAACCGATCCGATGACATCATCAGCGGAAAAAAGTTATCATATATATTTTCTATCGTATCATCCATGTCCATGTTCACAAATGTTTCATTATTATTACTATGGTGTCTTTTGATTTTCGTTATCCAATTAAGTGACTTATTATTATAATTATTTATTTTATAACTGATAACTTTACAATTGTTTAAAAGGCAAATGCAGCCGAGTAACAGCACCAGGAACAAATTCTTCATGACGTCACAGTCATTATTCAACACTTTGTTTATTCGGAAGCTTTAATCATTAACGATCCTGAAGTTAGCGGACAATAGAAATTTTGGGATTTTTTTTCAATGAATCAATTACAAAAAAAAAAAAAACTAAAAAAATGCACATGTAGAAAATTCAAAAATCTATAGGTGCAATTTTTCAAAATATTTTTTTTTTTTTTAATTTATTGTTTTCAAATAAATCCAAAAATTATTAGACGTCAGGTGACTTCGGTGTCATTTAACTATGATTCTGAAATTGTCAATTAAAAAATTTGCAACAAAATAATAAAAAAAAAAAAAATAAAAAAAATGCACATGTAGAAAATTAAAAAATCTATAGGTGCAATTTTTGGAAATATTTTTTTTTTCATAATTTATCGCTTTTAAATAAATCCAAAAATTATTAGACGTCAGCTCACTTCAGTGTCATTAATTATTATTGTTATTAATTTAGCAAAATTAATTATTGAATTACGATAGTACTCATTAATTGTCTTCATTTATATTTATCGAATAATCGGAGTTATCAAACTTTTTTTTTTTTTTTATAGAAGTCTAGATGATAGAAAAAAAATATGAAATAAATAATAGGACAATTAATGATAAAAGTTTTAAACTGACATTGTTTAAACTTTTTAACGAGGAAGTCGAGTTAATTAAGTTCAATGATGTATTGTTTCGAAAATATTCAAATGCTCGTATACAATAAGTTTTTTCCGTACGGATTCACGATTCTTGAGGATACTTATAAATTTTTTTTGTCCACTGCTTTGATGAAATACTTGGATAGATTTTATATCTTAGAAACTTTCGGAGAATGTTTTATTGTTTGAAGTAATGTTAAGAATTTTTTAATATATTTTTTATCAACATAAATATATAAAGTCATTTTTTGAATGAGGATTTATATATTTTTTTTTTTTTTATTTGTAATTTAGTTGATTGGAAAAAAGAAATAGTGGAGGGGAGAGAAGGTCAATAAGGAAACGGTCACCTGATAAATTTTCTAAAAATATATATTTTTTTTTTTTTGAATTTACTGACGTTTGGGATAAAAAAGTGTATCTGAGGTAACATGGGTTTCTATCAAAAATTTGTAAAAAAAAAAATTCTCTATTGATGTGAATTTATTAGAAATTTTGGCGGGAAATTGAATATCTGGGGTAAAATGGGATATTTTAGAATTTTTTTTTGGATATGATGAATTTTTTGGGACTTTTGCAATTAAAAAATTTAGCTGGGGTAAAATGGAACCCTTTTAAAAAATTTGTAAAAAAAAATTTTTAATTGTGAGTTTATTAGAAATTTTAGAGGAAAATTTAATATCTGGGGTCAAATAGGACACGTTCAAATTTTTTTTTGATTTATTGGGACTTTTACAATAAAAAAATGTAATTGGGGTAAAATGAGACGCTTCTAAATAATTTGTAAAAAAAAATTCGTTATGAATGTGAATTTTTTAGAAATTATTGAGCAAAATTAAGTATCTGGGGTAAAATGGGTTACATAGAAAAATTTTTTTTAAATTTTTGGATTAAAAATACTTATAAAATTCTAGAAATTTATGAAATACCAAAGTAATAAAAGTATGTACAGAAATTAATTCATCAAAAAAAGTTGTGTCCCATCTTACCCCAAAAATTTAATTTACTAAAATTAAAAAAAAAAAATGACAGCGAACTCATTTGAAATAAAAAAAAAAAAAAATTTTTAAAATTTAAAAATTTTAAAAAATTAAAAAAAAAAAAAATTTGTATAAACAAAAAAAAAAAATTTTATTTAAAACCGATAAGATTAATTACTCGTGTCGTCTCCCGTATCGTTTATTTTTTCACTGATTAGCTTAATTAAATAAATATAAAAATTTAAAAATTAATATCTTCTTCATCAATAATTTTTTTTCATATTATATATAGTACACGTCAACAAAAAAAATTATCCACATGAATGCCCGACACATCGATCAATTTTCGTTGAATTAATATAATAATAAATAAAATAAAAAAAATATGAATGTGAGGTTTTTTTATCATCGCAGTCTGTACTGGAGTTCAAATAGCAAAAAAAAATTTATGTGGTTGTTATAGATAAAATTCATTTGATCATTCAACCGTATTAATATTTCCAGATTAATGAATATCTATACCGTAATTTATAATTGTTATGGAGTAAAACGGCAAAAAAAATTTTTATAAAAATAATTAATTTATTAATTGACTCTAAATAGAACAATATTTAATACTAATCAAAAACTTTAGTGTTGCAATATTTATGACTAAAGTTTGACAATATTCATAATTATTAATTAATATGCGTTTTCGATAATTGCATGGGTAGTTTTCACAACATCAAGTTCTCCGAGGTACAGCAGAGTTATAAAGTTCTAATGAGGTTTCGGTGGAAACTAAAATCTACTGAGTCATTGGCAAATGACTTTTTTTTTAAACAAAAAAAAAAAAAAAAAAAAAAAAAAATTAATAGAATTTTATCTATTTCTTGTCTTGATTCGCGCGTTAATTTTTTTATCATTTAAACTTATTTAATTAAGATAAATTTACTTTTTTTAAATTCTTCATTGGACTTAAGCTCTTACGGAAATAAAAATAAAAAATAACTAATGAGATTTATGATAATAAAGATTAATTTGAGTCTTTGAGCAAAATGTTGCCAGTAATTGCTCGTACTTCGAAGTAATATTATCGCGGTTTTTAATTTAAGTATAAATATATCGGGCAAATATTAACAATGTTAATAATATTAAATATTATGAATTTTAAATTTGCTTTATTAACATTATAAACATATTTATTATATTGAAATTTAAAATTAATCCTGATCAAACAATGGATTTGTTAGATGCGCCTTAATCACATTGCATAATAAATTTTTAAGTCCGTTTATTAATTTGAATATTAATTAATAATTTAAAATAATCTTTTTATTCAAATAAAAAATTTATGATAAATATGACGAACCAGAATATTCAAACGAGTAAATTTTTAAGCTCTTCTGCAAATCCTATTGGCTTTATTAATTTCAAAAAAAATTGTTGTCATTTTTTAAAAAATTTCGAAATTCCAGATACGTAAAAAATTTTTTTTCACCCGCAATAGGAACCCAAAAAAAATATTTTTAATTTTTTTTTTCTAGATAGATACCCCCTTTTGCCCCCCCCCTATATATAAAAATCTAATGATTTATCATTACTTCCAATAAAAAAAAATTTTCTCAGATTACGAAAAAAAAAATTTTTTTAAATATTTCTTAGGTGTCCCAAGCTGCCTCTAAAATTTTATCTTACCCCGGTCTCCTTGATAACTAATTGCCATAAATTAAAAATTCTAAATCAATATCGCATGTCAATATATTTTCTAATGGCTGACTTAATGTCATAATCAAGGCCATAGTCTAATATCAAAAATATGAATAATTCATATAAATTTGAGGTATACAATACCAAGTATATTTTATTATATGCAAATCCACATAAGACTATGATTTACATGTCATTTATATATATATTTATATTACATATTATTAAATCTATTTCATCGCGAGCTCACGTATGATTCCGAATAACAACGAAGGTAAGAAAAAATTAAATTCACGTGGGTGTAAACTTTTGTCTCGCGCAAGTTCGCAGTAACACGACATATTTAATAAAATATAGATATTACCTCTACTTAAACATATTTTAATTATTCACATAAATTTATTCGAGGCATAGCATTCAATTAAAAAATAACATTTTTGTAAATTTAAATATTCTGTGGAATTAAATTAAATTATTTAAATATTTTAAAATAAATTACTCGTGGACGTATACGAGCACTTGAATATTTATAAATTTTATTGGACAGTTTGTTATCACGTGGAAAAATATATTAATTGATAAATAAAAAATAGTTATTTGTAATTAATAATTAGGGATGCTAAGATTTTTATTGAGAGGAAACGCGCAGCTCTGTGCCAGAGCAGTCACTGAAAAGCTTACCGTTAAATACTATGGAGCTACCACTAGTACCACTGCCACCACTATCACTACCACCTCTCAACTACCTTCTACCTTTTCTCAAACAATATCAACCCCCTCTAGCTGCCACACTCGATCCCATAGATAACGGAAACCTACCGCGCAACTCCTTTTTTCATCCCTTATTTCCGATGGTATTTATCGTGGCAAGACTCGAATTAGCAATGGGAATTTGGTCACACCATAGAAACCACTTCTCAATATATATACAACAATGAAAAATATATTTAATTCGTTGAATGGTTTTAATGGATAAGTTTGTCTCTGACCCTTCGGCGGGTGGATTTTTAGGATTTAAACTTTACCTGAAAGCGACATCCAGTTAAATAAAGTTTCGCGTCACGACGGACTAGGAGTAAATTTCATTTTAAAATGTTCTAATGCTTTTTATAATTACTTTACAAAAATAGGGGGTAAGTTTGTCGACTTAAATATCGACCATTTTCAAATTTCGGTCTTAAAAATTTTTTCTAATGTTCATTTTACCCCAGCTTTTCGCTGATTTATTATAAAATTCTTAGATAACACAGAAAATTTTTTTTTGCCAAAATTTTGACAAACTTAAGCCGTTTTTTTTTTTTTCAAACCATAGATAAAAGTTTACAAAAAAATTTTTTTTGTTAAAAAGCGGTGACTCATTTTACCCCATACTCTGTTGTTTGTGATTTTAAGGTCTAATAATTTTGAATACTGTGAAAAAAAATTGTGTGAATTTTCACTTCGGGTTCTGATGGATAAAAAGCCGCTGAATGAGTAAACAGAATTTTTATTGGCGGATTATTCTGAACAGTATTTTATTTACCAGTAGTTTTTTTTTGTCTATATTTGTTTTATTTTAAATGTAAACAATTAATAATGTAATGGAAAATATATAAATGATCGAAATTCAGTTGCGTAGTGAGAAAATGACTATTCCGAATGTTCATACTGCCGTAAATTTCGGTCGTTATTTTTAAAAACAGAGTACGAAGCAAAATCTATTGCTGTAGTATCCTAAAATTATGACTCAATTGCGTAAAAAATTACAAGACGTAATAAATGCGACTGATAAATTTAAAATTTAAAGTATCAAAAAATATATATACTAGAATATACGAATTGGAGCAGGAGTTATAGGGACATGATGATAAAAATAAGACACCATTGATAAGTAAAATTCTGTCGACGTAAATTGAAACCCTCCTTATTTTATTTTCAATAAACTAAAAGCTGTTTTAAATTGAAAATTATATGAATAATATGAATAATAAAGAAGGCTTCTCTCAAAGTAATTAGCAGATAGAAGTAACTATTTTTTTTCTTATAGGAATACCTTTAAGCATAAGTATATAAGATGATGAAGCTAAAATTTACTTCTCGAGTTATAAAGTTCGTTGATAAATTACTCAACTTCAAAGTTTAATTGACATAAAAAAATATGTCTATTTGTTTTACGATAGTGATTTTATATTATGATTGATCGATGATTATTACAGTGAACATATATATGATAAAAATATCCATATTGTAAAAAAAAGTGATAAAATGGAGTTATTTTAACACCGGGGTATATTAACACCGTTTTCGGTGTTAAATTTAACTCTGATAACTTTAACACCAGGATAGCGTGTCTTACACCTTTTTTTTCCGTGTAATAAAAAAGCATATAAATTATGTATGAATAAAAAAATATTCAGTTAGATTTTGAAAAGTCGCCAAACAAGATTTATTGCCTGCTATTATTTACATCACGTCATTCTATAAATGATTCCTTGTTACTTTTCGTTGCGATAGTATTCTAATACACCGTTCGATAGTGCCCGTAGTTGTAGAAGTTAGAAGTAGTTGCTGTAGTAGTATTAGTAGTAGCAGTATTTGTAGCAGTAGTAGTGATGACGGCAGGTGATATACATAGGGTAGAATTCGGAATTTGAGGAAATAAATTTAAAGAATCTGTAGTGGTAAAACATCCAGTATAAAGTTAGTACGTGACCGGAGATCCTCACTTTGTCCTCATATCCTGTAGTGTTAAACTTATTTATTCACTTTCAGAGTAGTGATGTTTAGTATGTCATCATTCT
The DNA here is from genome assembly GCF_026212275.2 of Microplitis demolitor. Taxonomy (NCBI): domain Eukaryota; kingdom Metazoa; phylum Arthropoda; class Insecta; order Hymenoptera; family Braconidae; genus Microplitis; species Microplitis demolitor. The sequence goes on from NC_068553.1 coordinate 18,010,617, forward strand.
TGAGTGTAACATACATAATTTAATTAAAGGAAAACTTTATTATTACATATCTTTCGTCTTATAAACGCATCAGAAATATCCTTTTTTTGGGATTAAGGCTAAAATGATTTTTATCAATGTTGATATAATTTTCTTATCTATTTAGACCCATGTAGATCAGAGCTAAAAAAAATTTTTGATTTTTGAAATTCAAAAATTTGAATTTCAACGACTTTCGAAATTTTGTAAAAAATTTTTTTCTCTGTAATTTTAGATTTACGCGCACATATATGAGTAGATCGATCTTAATGTATATTTAAAATTTGAAAAAAAAAAAAAAAAAAATAATAATAAGATCTATATTGATCTCAGTAGACCTCATTCGATTAAAATTACTTTTTTCCAGAAGTGTATGAAATATGACAATTATTGATCGAACGTGATGCTATAGAGCACTATATACATGTGTGTATACACATGCGAGAATGGATATTCAGCATGAAAATGACAAGTCAACTAATGACTTGTCATTGAAATAGATTTGTGCTGGATCAATTGTCCCACCCACAATTGACACTTTGTCCAGAGCCACTGATATCTACAATCTATGACTTACAGTTTCTGTTCTGTCCTAATCTCATAATCGCATATTATTTTGTTTGTTCAGACGTTATCATAATTAACCACCCCTTTGAATAAATAAAAAAAAAATAATAATAATTACTGTTCTATGTCCAACTATTTGAACTGTAGTCATTGATGCGAAAAAAATTTGGTATTAAAAAACGGTATAGATTACGATTGCGTCATAAAAGTGTAATATGTAAAAAACGTTACATTACTTTGATTTTATGATTATATGTTATGTAATAAAGTTTGATTGTAACATAGAGATTAAATTTGTTCGTGAGAAGTAGTGCGATAAAGATTGAAAAATGGTTGTTGTAGTAAGTTAGCTTAAAGTGACGGATTGACAAATTACCATCTATTAATGCCGCACAAAATCTCATTATTTCGGTCGTTTTCTATGACACTCTACCTAACAATAAACTACCTCTACTGACTTAATGAGCTCTTGTTTTTACTTCATGACTTACTTTGAATATTTATGTTTACCCAAGTAATAATTAGTCTCCATAAATTTATTTATATTCGATGATGTCATTAAATAAAAAATTTTATTATTTTTTATGCTTGTGAAATTTAATGGCTTGTCTATACGGACATCAAAACGTCTTTTAATATATCACATTACAGATGTCACAAGGACATTCTACCAAAAGGTTTTATTCAAGTCCCCTGAGGGCGTAGAAATTTTTTTTCGCTAATTGACTCTAAGCAGATCAATAATTTTTTTTTTTTTATATAAAATATAAGGATATATTTAAATAAACGCCATTAAAAAAAAAAAATTATTTGCAAATTGAAATTTTTTTTATGCTTCTTGAGTCTCCGAAAGTCACTAAAACGTAAAAAAAAAATGAGTCGAAAATAAAATAGATGAAAATGAATTTTATTTTTTATACTTTCAAAGTAAAAATAAATCGATCAGAAAAAAATTCGCCCTCACTGCATCTGTAACAATTTTGTAGTTTTTTTTTTTCATTACCTACTAACGTATCTAATCCAAAAAAAAAAAAAACAAATCCAAATTTTTGCGATTTTTACTCTGTAGCTGAATTGACAGCAGACTGGTGACAACTTAGCAGTAATTTGTGGCCAAGTTGACTACAAAAATTGTCATCTTTGGTGGCAAAAGTTGACATTCAGTTGACGGAAAGTTGCCTTCAATTTTCTCAGAAACCTGTCTTCAATTTGCGCAGCTCGCTGGCGCCCTATCTTAGAAAGATGTCAATAACCTGCTCTCTAAACATGAATTAGTGAAAATAAGTGATTATCTGAGGGTGAGGCAAAGTGGGCACCCTGAAATTTTCTATGAACAAGGCTCATAATTAGCAACCTTTACTTTTTGGCGACCATATCTTAAAATTTGTAATTTATTATGAATACAGCTTATTCATAGCATATTTGAAGTGAAGAATTTAAAAAAAAGTAAAACGAGCAATAAATTTGTCTTACACAATTTTTTTAGATGGCGCCCACTTTGTCCCTAATTTTCGATTTTTCAATTTTAATGGGTACAGCTTATCAATGTTAAATAACAAACAAGGGTCTATGAAGTAGTGTAACGAGTAAAAAAAAAGTAAAGATAATCCAATTTCCAGCTTATGGCGCCCACTTTGCCCCAGCCTCCCTTAAAAGCAATTAACGAAATTATCCTCGTCATAAAGTGTATTATTATTTTTTTATCTCCACAAATAAAGAGACAGTGGCTTATCAGTAGAATTAAATTTTAAGTTTCAGATTAAGCCAGCGACGATAACATCCGTCTGCCGATAACATCGACCTCTACTACTTGCAGCCGCTCTCTAACCAGCCTCAACTAAGTGATATCTCGACGGCATTTACCGCTGATACAATGTTGTGACGTCGATAAGAATGGTTCCAGCAACCGTGAGTTTAAATTGTCTATTGATTTTCTATTTCGTCTTGTATAATATCGTAAAATTTTTTAAGCCCCGTTTCTTACTTACAATTTTTTAAAAATTTCTGACGTAGTGCAGATGAGAAATTTAACGTCGACGTTATTCTGTTGCACAAAAGTCCGTGTAAATTTACAATTAACGGACGTCATAGTACGCTTTTTTACGAGAAAATCTACACTATAAAAAACAGAATATAGCGATGTTAAATATCTTAATGAAAATCTAGTTAAACGATGCGCTGACTGATCAAATCCCGAGCGAAACGTCTTCGTTTCATTACCGGAAATAGCATTGAGTTGTCAAATGTTTGATTACTAAAAAAAATGGCCATTCTAGATAAAAATAATGGAATTGAAGTTTTTCAAACCCGTACTTCGTAAAGTCAATGGAAAAAAAATAGAGGGATAAATTTGATAAAATAACCGTTTGTATGTATATGCATACACATTTTTTAACGCTCCGATGGTTTTTTTTTCTTTTAGAATTTTAATACATATTGATAGATAGGTCAGACTTTTATGTAAAGTAAATCTTTTTAGGGATTACATAAAGAACCTCGATGGAAAAAAGAGAAAAAAAAAAAAGAGAATTATTGATGAAACCTTTTAGGCAGATAAATATATTTTTTTGCTTCAGTGTACTTCAAAAGAATATAAATATTTCTTAATTCTGTCGTGAGGTCTACCACAGGTTCAAAGTTCGAAAAACAAATTAAATCTCTGTGATAAAAAGTAATTATTCGTATAAAAAAATTCATAGTAGTGAATTTCGAAATTCGAGACTATCCTGAAAATGAGCCAATCATTTTTTGAATTTCAAAAACATTTAAAAGTACGAAATTTTTCATCCCCAAACTTCGTTTTTGAAAAATTCTTATAGAAAGTCATAAAACGTTTGTAATTCGAATTCTTTTGCTCTAATAATTCTAAAAAACGTTTTTAAGAACTCCGTTAAAAATCCTATTACTCTAGAAAATTTCAAAGCTCTCAAAATTATCAATTCAAAGCTCAAAATTTTCTCAAATTTTGGAGCTCACATTTCTAGAACAGAATTTTTTTACACGGGTAGAAGCATTATCTTCTGCTTATGGTCGATATTTTCCATTCATATGAAAACCCCCATGACTAAAATAATGTTTTCACCATTTTTGGGTTTTTGTTTTCACACTCTCGAGGTATTGCACTAACTAAGTAAAAAACTATAACTTAGCGGGTAGATAAGGGACAACTAGGTCACAAACTTATGAAATTTCTTAATGGAAAATGGTCACATTAAAAATGAATAACTTCTATACCATAACGTTTTAGTCAGATGTGAAAAATGAGGTGCTTTGGACTAAAATATATTCTGAAATAAACAATTAAATAACCCATTACCTTTAATGAAGTCAACAGCCATTTCTAATCCATAAGTGTCCTTGTCACAGTCGTCGAGAATGTGGGCGCCAATTTTAACACCGGGAATAAATTGTCGTTTACTAAGCCAATCCAACGTGAATAGCATTGCTTCAAGTGCTTGCACGCCTCCCTGTGGCATAACAGGGCCACATGTAATGGTGTCTTCTCTCTCGTGTACCATCATTAAACCACCGAGCACCAAATCACCCTCAACGATAGCGCTGTGTTTCACTGGCCATTGATTAACTGCAACCGAACTCGAGTTTTCATTCATACCAACTTTATCAAACCCCATAGCTCGAGTACCAGCAACCCCTGTATCATTTTGATCAGACGTTAAATTATTATTTGCATTCATTCCAACTTGCTGGTGGTTAGTTTCAATTTTACCTGTTTGTTCACCAAATCCTTTAGCACTAATAGAACTTACAGTAGAACCATCATTAACTTTATCCACGTCATTAATTGTCTGATTGGGATTTGGTTGCCGACTGGGTGGTAACAGCGAGCCATGTTCCCATTTTTCACTTAAAATTTGTGAGTCGTTTATGCGGCTGGTACTAGCAGGGCTTGAAAGTGCCGATTTATCCATAGCTTTGGCCCCACTAGCTTTTGTATTTCCCAAAGGTGTCGTTTTAGTTTCGTTGCTCAATAAATCTATTCCCATTTTCGCACGTTCAACTTGACTTATTTCCGTTGTAAATTCAGTTACCGTCAAAGGTCTACTAGCTTGTAATCGATAATCGTTAAACGCAACATTTTCTCCATAATAACCAGGATCACTGTCAGTTTGATGGAAAGTACCAGAATTACGAGCGTGAAGAGGGTGAGCAGTGGTACTTTCGTGTATGCTGCCATTGATTTCCGAGCTTTGTGGGTTGCCAGCTTCTGTCGAAATATCTTTCTGTGGCAACAAATTTCGTGCTTCAGTTCCTGATTCTACGGACAATGATGTTGAATTCAACAAGTCAAGTGGGTTTAAAAGTTTTGATGTCGGTCTACCCAAATTCCACAGATGACTCGGAAGCCGCTTTTCGTCAGTTCCTAAGATAGTTTCACGAATATTTTCTGTTATTCCATTGGACTCTGTTTTGTCAGCAGAAACCTCAATGGTTTCATTCCTCATTGTCTTGTTGCCCGAAGCATTCATTAAATTACTCGACTTTTTGTGTCGCAGAATCTCCATCGAGATAAATGCCGTTCTATTAATACTTTTTGGTGAAAACATACTTTTAATTTTCCCATTAGCTTTAGTACTGTTCGTCGAGAGGCGAGTATTGATTTCAAATTCTTGTTTCTTAATTATACGTCCAATATTTTTATTATCCTTGATTGTAATTGCCGTGACGGAATTTTCCATTGTCTCTTCATTGATTTCCAATGCACTGATAGCAAGGCTGCTATAAGTTGTTGCAGTACCGGCAGTAACATTTGTCTCATTAATTTTATCAGACTCGCCAGCGAATGGCGTAGAAAATTGTCGTTCATCATTTTTATTAACGGATCCAATATCATAGTCTTCATTATTGTTATTATTTGAAAAATAACTATTAATTGGTGATTCAAGAGTAACATTCAAGTCACTGCTGTATATTTTCGATAAAGCCGAAATCGATGCTATGTTTTTATCTGAGTAAGAAGTAAGTTGGCGAGTATCAAGAGGCATTAGACGAAATGGTTTGTCGGTAACAAATAGTTTCACTCTAGACTCTTGATTGTTACCTCGAGACTTTTCATTAGCCAATCTTGTTTGTGGTTTATCACGTACTAACTTTTCCAACAAATTTGCCGTTACTTTAACGCTAACTCGCTCTTGGAAGTTGATGCCTGTCCTACGGTTAATACCCTTTAAACTTGTGTTCATATTTAACAATTTTACATCATTTCCGGTTCTCACAACTTTATTATTCGTGAAATCTGATGAATTGAGCTGACTTGTAACTTCATTTTTTCCCTTTCTCAGCAACGATAGCAGAACGCTGTTAGATTTATCTGACGTGCTATCAACAGATATGTTTCTGACTTCAACACTTGGGGCATTAAAATGTCTGTCTGGTTGTATCTCAATTTTACTTTTAGTTTCTTCTTTATTTTTCACATTCTCAAATTCGTACCCATTGTTATTTTTATGGTTATATTTATTATTATAACTTTTCACTTTAGTTTCTGAATACGTGACTTTGTAGGATGAAACTTTTAGCATATTCACATCAGTTGAATTTTCCTCAGGCGTTTGAGCACAACATTTTATTATATTGCTATTGTTATTATTGGGCTCTACTGAAGAAACGTGTGATGGGGATGCGATTAAATAACTTTTTATTTTACTCACTCCATCAATTGGTTTCAGTAATGGATTACCGTATGTCGTTTTCGGGTTTATAATGTCAACAGTTTTAAATTTATTGCCCGATGGATTTGACAATAATGTTAATCCGTCCTCACCTTCATTCGCTTTGTTTGCTCTAGTTCTATATAACTGATAATCTATTCCATCAATAAATTTACTGACCGTTGAACTTTTCGATACGAATTTTCTTACATCTGGCTCCGGTAGACCGACTGAAGAATTTTTATTTATAATTTTAATTGATGAACTGTGAAGTTTGTTGTTGTTGTTGTTATTTTTGAAATTTTTTACACGGTAACTATTTGCAATAATGGAATTCCAAGTCGGTGAACTGGGTAACGGAATCAGCGAACTGGATGACAAATCATGTGGCGGTACTGATTTCACGTAAGTTATTGGATAATTTATCGTACTTTCGATCGTTGCATTGTCGTAATTAAATTGTTCTTTCGCGTGGCTGGCGATTGAAATAATCCACACGGCCACCAGGGCCGTCCAGATGTGATATTTATGCATATCAGCTTGTTGATATCCAAATCATTTTCTGTAACATTTAAAATTTTTTATTTTATTTTAAATGTCTAAAAATACCCAGGATTTATTCAAAAATTTTATCACGAATCTCAATTTTAAATTTAATGCATTTATGATTCATCATATTTGTTATATATTAAAAATATAGAAACAACTTATTTTTGGAGACTACTCTATTTTATTTGAAAATGAAAAAAAAATATTAATCTCAATAAATAGATGTCTAGTCATCTTTGATTGTAAAGGAATAGTAGACAGGAAATTTTTTTCTGTCTTTTCCCAGATAGCAAAATGATGTCTTGATGAGTTCTGAATGAGTTCCTATTTAAGAAGTTCTCATGATGTCAAATGAGCCACCTGGTGAACTCAGTAAGACATCTTTAAAAAGAGTTCTTTTTTCTGACTTCGCAAATAAGACCAATATGAATTTACCATGACTTTTTAAGGAGCTCCTAATTTTGACTTCATAAAGAAGCTAAAAAAAGAATACATTTGACGTCAAAAAACTGACGTCTTATTCATAGCCTTCAACTTTTAATTAAGAGTTCTTAAAAATGACATCTTTAAGAAGTCATTATAAGACTTTTTGACGTCATAAAGCAGTCATTCCGACTTGAATACTACCCCGGGTATATTTTGGCCGATTGTGTCCTAATTACTTTTTATCATAGTAAAATTTATTAGACTATCCAGTAAAATTTTATAAATTACACAGAAAAAAAAGAATTTCTTGGGACGAGCACAGATTTTTCGTGCCAAGTATTTTTTTTTGTGTACGATAACATTTACTCAATAATCTAATAAAATTTATTATGCTTCATACTTTTACTCTTTTTAGTGCACTAATTAAATTCCACACAGGAATAATTAATAAATTTCAATAGCATTCAAACATAAAAACAAGTTTCGTTATTTCAAATTTTATTTTTTACTAAAATTCATTTAATATTTTCCTCTATATAACTTTTTTTACTTCTAAAATACGGCTTAAGATATTCAACTTAATTGCAAAATTTTTTATTACTTTCTCCAAGTTCGTAATTAAAATATTCCTTTAATCGCGCGAATGATTTCGCTGCATTTTATTAATATACAGACATATTAAAAATTTAATATTTTAATGGCAGTAATTTTTATAGTTTTATCAAATGCGTTAACTTAAACAGCAAAACTGGTCGAGGCGTAAAAAATTATAATATTTCAGCTGAAAAAAAAAAATATTTTATTTTTAAAAATTCAAGTAAATATTAATGACGTTACTTTTAACGCAATGTAGAAAAGTGGTGATACCACTATAAAGTAAAGTATTAATTTTTTTCATCGTCAACACACTGATACACCCAAATACATGACAAATTTTATTAAAATTGCTTTTTAGTTAATATAATTCGCCGTCAAAATAATGTCAGTATACTTTTTATTTTACGTCTCCGCACGACGTAATTTTATTAGATTTTAAAATTGCCGCGAAAATTTAAAAATAAATACAGTCATGTTTACTTAAATTGGCGATGTTGGATAAAAATCGTGTTATATATTGTGACTATGACAAAAAATATAATATAAAGGAGGACATATTTATCCGAACATATTAAATGCATCGTCTTGCGCCCATTTGTATTTTCTACGCGATAGAATTGAATACGACAGACAATTGATAGTGGAATTTATGTATGACATTAAAACCCCTTTCGGAAATCGTACGAGTGTTTATGATGATTTCTATGACTGCATTGAAAACGAGTAGAAATATAAAAAAATTCTATTATAACCGATCGTAATTTCACACGTGAATGAGAAAATGCGAATTTTTTTAGTGATTGTACTTGAAAATAATTTCCTGCAAGGCAGGTACGTTTTTGTCGATGATAGAAATATTTGTTTTTTTGTTCGTTATTCTAAAGTTGAAATTGAGGAAGCAATCATCGAAATTTTGCCGAAACCTTTGTAATGGCAACGCAGAAATATTACAAGGCCAACTTTTTTTTTTAATATTCAACTCTGTTTTGTTGGAGCTTCTATTAACCGTTGACATGAATAAAGCGAATGGTTCAATTTTTCTTTTTATAATTTTTTTCCAACTGTAATTGCACAACTCAAGTGCGAAAACGTTGAGTATTTTATTTACACATTGAAAGTTCTGACTGCTTTACTCACGTTTAATTATTTCTGCGACTTTTATGATAAACTATACTAGGAAATAATTTATGACATTGCAAAGAAGGTTTATTTATAAATGAGTCTGATGCAATTCCTGGTCGGTTTATTTAAATATTAATGGCAAAAAAATAACTTTGAAAAAAAATATTTATGATGTCGGTCAGATTGCCCGGATGTTTGTAAACACGATAACTTCCGATAAACGCAACTAATCGACCTAATTTTTTTTTTCATTAGCTTTGGATTTTCATAGAACAGAACTCTATAGAAAATCACTATTTAATTATTTTTTGTTTAATTATAATCAATAATTAATCCCTAAAACCGATAGTGGATGACTAAATCAGCTGACATTTTTTTTTTAGTGTTTTCGCTTTCTGCCGACTGGCAGCAGCACTGGCGCGGCAGTCGCATAAATAAATTCCGCTTTTTGAACACATGGAAAAATGGCGGGTTAATTTAAAAATTTAAACGCGACATAAATCGTAGATATACTAATTCAGACAGATATTTAAATTAATAACCGACCAATGGTAATTAATTTTCGTATTTCAATATCTTAATTAATTATTGAAGCTCTATAAGTATTAATAAATTTTAGTATTACGCAATCACTTGAGAGTGCACTTGATAATTTAAAAACTTTTTTCATTGGAACCTTCAGTAATTGTTAAAATAATATTATTATGCTTGAATGTTAAAAAAACAAAATTTAAAATCGTATTGATCTAAGAGCGAAGCAATTACTTTTAAAGAAACGTGACTACGAATACATATCACTCTTTATCTTCAATTATAAATAAATAGTCCAGGCATTAGAAAATTTATCTCAGTTGGATTCGAAAAATTAAATTAAGCCGGACAATAATGAAAATTTAATTTAGATTTTTTCATAATGTACAGTCAAGTATTAAATATCATATTCACTGGTAGAATTTCGAGTACTTGCCAGATACCATATATCGAGCTGGAAGAGACAAGCAATCAACTTTATTTTATTCTCATACGCGTGTACGTGAATTCTTAATGCACTTTTCTGATTTCTGATTGGAGAACAAAAAATAAAATCTCGCTAAAAAAAAAAAAAACAAAATCTTATCTCAGAGTTCTTTTCAACAATTAAACTTATTTTTCCGTGATTTATCTACCATAAAACTTTAGTTGAAAATCACGATCCTGAAGTTAGCAGACAATACAAATTTTGGGATTTTTTTTTTTTCAATAAATTAATTACAAAAAAAAAAAAAACTAAAAAATGCACGTGTAGAAAATTAAAAAATCTATAAGTGCAATTTTTGGAAATATTTTTTTTTTCATAATTTATCGTTTTTAAATAAATCCAAAAATTATTAGACGTCAGCTGACTTCGGTGTCATTTAATTATGATTCTGAAATTGTCAATTAAAAATTTGCAACAAAATAATAAAAAAAAAAAAAATAATAAAAAAATGCACATGTAGAAAATTTAAAAATCTATAAGTGCAATTTTTGGAAATATTTTTTTTTTCATAATTTATCGTTTTTAAATAAATCCAAAAATTATTAGACGTCAGCTGATTTCGGTATCATTAAATTATGATTCTGAAATTGTCAATTAAAAATTTGCAATAAAATAATAAAAAAAAAATATAATAAAAAAATGCACATGTAGAAAATTTAAAAATCTATAGGTGCAATTTTTGGAAATATTTTTTTTTTCATAATTTATCGTTTTTAAATAAATCCAAAAATTATTAGACGTCAGCTGACTTCAGTGTCATTCAAAAATCTCATTTCAGCATTCATTTTAATAAAAAATTACAAATTGTCTCTCGTGTAAAAAAAAAAAAAAAAAAAAAAAACAGGTTGCACTTATAAACTCCATCTGAGAACTCTTCATACATCAAACAATATTATTTTTTTTCTCTTGCTATTGATATTAATTATCGTTATTCTAATGAACTCACAGAGTGTCAATTGAAATAAAAGGAGAATATGTATAAATGTTATATTTATTCGGGTGTTACTAATATATAAAATTTCCGAACCACTGAACATGATCAATGCTAATAATATGCGCGCATATACTGGTATTATTGAAATAGAAAATACCAAGTATCTTAATGGTGTATTGTTAACCCGTAAGAGAGTCCATCAGGTAAAATTCACAGTATATTTGGTGTATGTGGCACATGAATAATTCCAGATTTAACTCTCTCGAGCACTTGGGTTTATGAGCTTGAAAACTTTGTTCTAGCTTGTATATCCCTACGGGACAGAATTTCTATTGTCGATGGCAATCTGATGATTTGAATTTATACTTATTCTCTAACCCACCGCAATTTATATATATTTATATATATATTATTCTCGAGTAATGAAAATCACTTTGAATCTTATAAATATTAAACACCATTTTTTTTTTTTTAATAAAATAATACTCAATAATTGACGATCTTTGATTTCAATTGGTACTGATTTTTTTTTTTGACAAATCAATTATGAAAAAAAAAAAACTAAAAATATGCACATATAGAAAATTCAACAAACTATAGGTGCAATTTTTTCAAATATTTTTTTTTAATAATTTATCGTTTAAAAAAAAATTCAAAAAATATTAGAGAGCAAAAATTCACCTTAGGAAGTAAATTTTCTCAAATGACAAGATCTAGGAAAAAAACCCGCCCTCTATACATTGGCTAAAATCCCGTAGACAAAAAATTAGAGCCGATGAATAATGTGACGAAGTTGATCACTCGAGCCATTAACGGGTGAAATATACATCACTAGGGTATTGGTTGAGTCGTCGATTAAATCCACCGGACTAATTGCTACGATTTAGAGACAGGTCTCCTTGAAACCATTGTACGTTGGTCAGGTCGTTTGCTTGATTTGTTCAAGAAACCAAACTCCGGTTACCGCAGTGACAAACTTGTCGCATTGGTTTAATCCCTTTACAATACTGTTCAAGACCCTCGGGCTTTCTGCTATCTGTTATCTCAGGATGACGCGTAATGTTCAACGTATCGCTCTTGTTACTGTTTGACTTGTGAACTAATATATACGTACGGACAAGATGTTGACGCACATATCTAATTTCATGAGCTACATAGAAGGCATGACTAAGTTCGGACTGGATTCCGAGATTTGACTTGGAGTGTTGATGTTAAATATCTGTACAATTTACCCTCTGTTATACTGGGGTTGGAAATTACATTGTTTGGATACGGTTAGATAGAGTAGCGAGTAGACATGTTTCTATGGAAAATAATCATTTTATGACATACATGATTTTTGTTTATTACAGTGACGATTGATAGAGAAAATTCTGAGAAAATTTTGGATGTTCGAATTTTTCTCTAATCCCTATCCCAGACCTGGAAATGTCTGTAGATTTAAATCTGTTAGAAACAACTCCTTACTATAGGGAAGTTTTTTATTCCTGGTGATGTCCTCTAGTAGGAAAAGCCATAAAAAGTCCTGAGAAAAATTTATTTTTTGAGTAATCGACATCGGGCAGATACGGGCAGATGCGGGCAGATGACACTGTCTATGCATTTTTATGAAAAACAGCCTGTAACTTTGCTCCTGTTGGGAATAACCCATCACAACATAAACGTTTTTTGTTCATTATGATGCCCTCTAGTAGGAACAGCCATAAAAAGTCCTGGGAATAATTTATTTTTGGAGTTGAGACCCATATGAGCGTTGGTGGAGATGGGTGGACATGGATAGAGATGATTCTCGATGAAGAGTAGTCACTAACTTTGCCCCTGTTGGGAATAACCCATCACAATATAAACGTTTTTTGTTCATTATGATGCCCTCTAGTAGGAAAAGCCATAAAAAGTCCTGGGAAAAATTTATTTTTTGAGTAATCGACATCGGGCAGATGCAGGCAGATGCGGGCAGATGACACTGTCTATGCATTTTTATGAAAAACAGCCTGTAACTTTGCTCCTGTTGGGAATAACCCATCACAACATAAACGTTTTTTGTTCATTATGATGCCCTCTAGTAGTAACAGCCATAAAAAGTCCTGGGAATAATTTATTTTTGGAGTTGAGACCCATATGAGCGTTGGTGGAGATGGGTGGACATGGATAGAGATGATTCTCGATGAAGAGTAGTCTCTAACTTTGCCCCTGTTGGGAATAACCCATCACAATATAAACGTTTTTTGTTCATTATGATGCCCTCTAGTAGGAAAAGCCATAAAAAGTCCTGGGAAAAATTTATTTTTTGAGTAATCGACATCGGGCAGATACGGGCAGATGACACTGTCTATGCATTTTTATGAAAAACAGCCTGTAACTTTGCTCCTGTTGGGAATAACCCATCACAATATAAACGTTTTTTGTTCATTATGATGCCCTCTAGTAGGAACAGCCATAAAAAGTCCTGGGAATAATTTATTTTTGGAGTTGAGACCCATATTAGAAGTGGGTGTAGATAATTTTCTGTGACGAGTAGCCTTAACTTTTGCCCCTGTTGAAAATAACTCAACACACTATAAACGTTTTTTGTTCATTTCAATGTCCTTTGTTCAGGAAAACCCAAAAAGTTCTTGAGAAAATTCTATTTTCCATTGATTGACAACAGGCTTATGATCGCACATGCGGAGAAACGTCAGTGTGTCAATTAAAGTCAACAATAAAAATACCTTACGGTCTTAATCAATCGATCGAATCCTATTCTTCAATTAATAATCCTAGTATATGAAATATTCACTTCTCGATTTCAGAGTTATTCTCTTAAAAATTTATCAGCGTTGAAAATAGTAAATTTCATCAATTCAAAGTCACTTGCATAAATAGTTGCATCAAGACTGACTTTAATACTATAAATTCACAAACATGCTCTTTGAATTCCATTGAGATTCTCTAGTTCATACGTGATTCAATAAAGATACTAAGAGTATTTTACAAGAGTAGCCTATCCACTTTAGCAATCATACGACTTTAATCTCTTTCATCGTAAATCTACCTCTTTCATATCGTGCATCCAAAATCTATCAATCTTTTCTTCTCCTTTTCTTTTTCTCCGACTTCCTTTAAATTATTCCTTTTTTCGTAAATTAAATTTTAGTTTTAGAATATTCTGTTCCGTTTTTATCAGACTGCGCATCATTTTCTAAGGCTATACTCTTTTTTGGAACATAGGTTTAAAGTCAAAATAAATTATCAATTTTTTTTACGGGCAATTGCTCCAACTGACGTCAAAATAAGAGCTAAATAACAAAAAATATGTGAAGAAAGGACGTAATACATCTTGAGGCGAATTGGAGCGGTAGTTGTTTGAAAAAATTCGACATCTGTGTAGGATCATCCGTAACGATTTGAACGTGAGAAAATGCTAGCGTTTACCTCATACTCTTGCCCAAATAGACAAATAACACATCTAAAATTTAAGTCGTTTTTTCATACCCATCGATCCGAAATAGTTTTTTTTTATTTGCTCGTTGGTTTGCTTTTATTTTTCCTGGCTCGAGCAATTAGTGCACGGAAAGAAAATAAGAGAACCACATAATTATTTTAAAGTAAAACAAAAAATGAATTAAAATGATCTCGTATGCCTCAAAGGCAAGCTAAAGTAGGGTTCTCTGGCACTTAAAAATTTTTCGCTCGAACACTGACATTAAATCTGATTTAAAATTTATGAGGTACAGTGGTATAGTTGTAACAAGCGGGCTTTCACAAAGAGGATACTAATGAACAAGCATGGCAGAGTTTTATCTCGATTTATTTAGATATCAATAGTAAAAAATAAAATTATATTTTTATTTTCATTCATGTCGGCCGGTCCCAACTTAAATCCCAACTTAAATCCTTTTCGTTTAATTATAATAAATATATTTAATTTAAAACCGAGGGTTCGTCACAAAATTACCCGACATATTTATTTTTTTCAATGTTTCTGCTTTCGGCCGAGTACTGGCGGCATTGGCGTTGCGGTTTAAAAAATGGCGGGTTTTAAAAAAAGGCGGGTGATTTTTAAAAATTTAAAATTAAATTACAGACATACAGATTAAGAATTTAACATTTAAGTCAATCAGTTATTAATTTAAAAATTATCATATTAAAATTAATTATTAATTAACTTTCTCATTAAATAGCAAAGTTTAATAATATTTTAGGTTTATTTCTTCTGCCAATAAAATATTAATTACTCATAAGACTGTCTTAAAAATATCACGTGTTAATTAAATAAAAAAATCTAATAAAAATCTTCAGTGAATTTATAATTTTAATTGCGACATGCGCGTTGAGGTCTGCGTGTGTTTTGATTTTCCAAACTGGTTGTTGGTGTTGTTATTATTATTATTAAAATTTCTAGGGCGATAGAGAGTTATGTTGGCTATGAAAAGGGCGTAGAATGTTTAGCCAGCCTTCACACTGGAGTGGTTAAGTTCACAAGATTCGTTGGATGGTAGACTGTGACAATGGAATTCAAATTATTAGAGTACCGCAAAATTTAAATTCACAAAATAACATAAAACCAATGACAGTAAAATAATATATAGTACAATTCAATTCAAAATTTATATTGATGATTGTACATTTCATTGAGATAGTATGGAAATTGTTACGATTGATTTATCGTTCTGTTATCTTTACAGATTATTCATTTTTCCTGTTACGATAAAATAGAATATTGACAGTAAAATTTATTTTAAATTCAAAGTGAATTTAGAAGAACTCAGTATATTGAGACATTATTTCATATAAAAATTTTTCCAATAAAAAATATCAAATAAAAATTTTTCGGGCGAAACATGGCAAAGTTGGTCATGATAATTTTTTTTCCAATAAATGTGACGATTCAGAAAAAAAATTCTTCTGATCTTAACTTCATTTAACGTCAATTTGTCGATAGCTACCGGAATTCGATAATTTTGACATCGCCACGCTCACATATCCCTGAAAGTAAATCAAATGAGCGTCATCTTTTTTAAAAAAATATTTATCCGTTTTATGTAATGAAATTGTCGTCATCAGTGTTCGGTCCGTCGGCGTAAATCATCAAATTTACATATTTATTAATCAAATATGTGCACTTTGGAATAAATATAATAGCTATGGAATTATTATAATTTACTAATGAGTGTAACGTGGGAGCTGATAAATCTGTTGATTTTATTTACACAAATATCCCCACAATAACAATAAAATTTGTTGTTGTTATTGTTAATAGAATTTTAGGTATTGTGAACGAATGTGCAAGCAATATAATCAAACTAATGTATAGCTAAGCTTGCTATTATGTTCACCGCACCGGAATCAATTAAATCCCTGCGGATTTCCCATCTGTTAATACGTTCAGAATAAGACAATATCAAATGGGTAGATTTGGATTGTGATAACAGCTTGGATTGTTTCCCAAGAGTATTTAATTACTTTATATATATATATATATATATATATATATATTTATTCAATATGTCTTTACCATTGCATTGTCCACTTAATTATTAGAGGAGGGAGGGGGGGCAGCAAAAGGGTATTTACGGAATTTAATTAAATTAAATTGTCACAAGTAATTTTCATAAAGAAAAAAAAATTTTTCATAGTTTTTAATACACAGAAAAAAAAAATTTTTTGATGCAAAAAAAATTTACTTGCCCTGTGCTTTTTTTTGAGATTAAAAAATATTTCAAAGAAAGATATTTTATAAAAATTTTGGGAGTGACCCATTTAGCTCCCCACCCCACTTTACCCCTCTTCCCTACAATTTTCTACGGATGGCAAATTTAATTGGTATAAAAATTTTGAATTGACCGCGTAATTACTCTGGTATTTAACAAAACAATAATGTCAAGAAACAAGATCGATTAAATTGATCTTATTGGCAGGAGCATTTGCACTCTATATCTAACCGTGGTAATGTGACCAGACCACAAGCGTAAATACTTTATGTGACACGTCAGAGAACCGGGGGTAGATGGATAAGGGTATTTGTGGTGGCGGGTTAAATGAAATATTTCATAATCTCTCTGGTAAGCCTTCGCTGGCATTCTTTTTATCCATTGTTCCCTCAAGATGTGATATCCCCTTAAATAATAAAATTGTCCACCCCCGACTTTGCTATTTAAAAACACGATCAATGACCTCTTCAAATTTCAAACAAACTCGCTATTGAAAATGTCATCACTGACATTTCTATAAATATAATTTTTCATTGTTTATATACAACAAAGGAAATTAAATGCTAGCAAAAATATTTTTGATTGGTTGTAAAAAAGCAGAGTTATTTATAGTTTCGACGGCAACTGAATTTAAGTTCCATCACTGTGCGTTTTAGATAGAAACTATAAATTTCAATCGATCTAACGATAGCAGTAAATATTAAATTTTAATCTAAAATCAGATCAACGCTGATCTGATCAAGTTTCATTAAATTGAAATAATTTACTGCCTTCTTAAATCAAAATCTAAGGCATACTTTTAATCGAAGTGCATTGAAAACCTACATAAGACTTTTTAGAATCGAACGAACTCTGAGTTTTAAAATCGACTCTGCCCGCATGAAAATATATATGGTAAACATGTATTAAAAAATATATGTTACAGATATAAATATATATGTGACGATACATGAAATCTTATATAGAACTTTATATATATTTTGGCCAATTTTATGATATTTTTATATATGTTTTCTCTTATATAATTTCATATATTTTCGTATAACTTCAATATATTATTTATATATTTGAAAACTTATAATTTCAATATATTCAAACATAAATGTTATTTATATATGGAAACAAATAAGAATACATATATAAGTTATCATTATATGTCACGATATATGTACCATGTATTCAACTTTATAAATTTTTATATATTTTTCGATATATAGAAGCATATAAGTCTCCCCATATATGTAAGAATAAATAAAATCTATTCTTTTCTGTCTTTCTCTCTCTGTTATAAGATTCAAACATTTTGTTCAGAATATATATGTGTGCTAGCTTACAAATTTACATATATAATTATCAATATATGTAATACATATATGTGCTAACTTATAAGTTTACATATACGATTATAAATATATATAATACATGTATTAACTTATAAACTTACGTATATAATTAACTATATTAAAACAGTATATTATATATAAAAAAAATATATCGTTTTTAGCCACTTATATGCTCCCATATTGATCATATATTTTTCCATATATTTATCATATATGGTATTTTCATGCGGGTATGGACCCAATCTACCCTTGGGTTTCATTAGCCCAGGAAGAGACTGACCACTTGCATCAATTCTCCAGTCCGAGTTTAATAATTTAACCTGCAGTATTTCTTGCGTCCTTCTTTCTGTTAAGTCTCCTTACGTTCGTTTCATGATTTATGTCCGTAGCTCTCATTCCTTCCTCCTCAAGTCCAAGGTTCGATTCAAGCCTTTACAACTATCATGTCCCAAAATGTCTAACGTCATTCAGGTTTAAAGCATGTCTCAGATTTCGACTCCTGTATAATGCTGTTTCAAAATCACTCTCGTCTAGAATTGCTTAACTCCAAGTACCCAAGACCAGAAAATAAAGCAATACTAGTAATAGTGATAATAAAGGTGGTGGTGTTATATCAAGTTGACTACAAAGTGGAAAAACCCCCGTTGTGTGCTTTTTCATTAAACCTTCAATGTACTTTTCCAAGTGCGCACTTGATTCTAACAACACTATACGCCACCGTATCCTAGGTACACACACTCTATTCTACTTTACTCAATTTTACCCAACCATACTCTCTTATACTTTCTCTTCTCTTATCTTCTCTTCTTCTCTGGCAGTAACCAAAGCCCAGTCCAGTTCAGTTCAGTTTTATAATAATACTCAAAGAGGTTTTCGTGATTTACTTTGTAAGATTAAGATGCCAACCACGTTATTCACTCGGACAAATGGAAAAATAGTGTTCTTCGTTTTATAAATATCACTCATTTCATAAATTTATACCCGGGTTTATTTATTTAAATATTTTATTTTAATTACAGCCCACAGCGGAACCGGATTATTTTGTTTTACTTCCGGCAATCAGAGTCTACTTAATTAATTTTCCCATAAACTTTATTAATGAGATTATCAATATCAATTTATTGATGCAATATATATGATAATGATAATATATAATCCAATATAGCTTTATTATTTCGTAAATTAATACGAAATTAATTTTCTATCGACGTTGATTAAATAAAACTAATTATGTTGTAGATATTCCCGGTATTTATTTTTATTTAATTAAAATTATTGATAAATTTTTTTGATTATCGATTTTACTTCTGCGCAATTATAAAAAAAAAATTCTGTACACAGAAAAGTGGCATTACTTGTAGGTAGTACTTAGAGTCTGCGTCAGCGGACAGAAAAAAAAACTAATGATCGGTAAAAAAAATTGAATCCATCTGACCTACGGCTATCGGCACAAATCACGAATTCGTAGACAAAAAAAATTTATAATCGATAAAATAGTGGCCGCCTTAACCTCATTACCGTGTTATAAATCTACGGCAAACAGTTGAAATTAATAATCGATAAAAATGTGTCATCCTAAATCATCCTCTCGACTGGTGCCTGAAGTTCAATTTGCAAAAACAATAATTATCGGTAAAAAAAATACAATTTGACCTTATCGTGGCTCTCAACACGTGTCAGAAAGTTAATAGACTGTAAAAAAATTTTTAATTGATTTATCTTGTGTCTGTTGCGGTTACCGATTTTTAGCCAGTAGTCTGTTTTTAACAATTCCTACCCACATTTTTTTTTTTTTATAAACCGCTTGTCAGTGCAAATAATAAATTCCTGTTGTAATTGAGATCAATGTTTTCTAGAATTAAATATGTTTGAAGATCAATAAGAAAATTAACACCAGTATTAATTTTTAACTATAATAGTTTTAGCGTGAATATGATTCTGAATCACGAGCAGTCGATAGATTTACAAATTTTTTAGTAGCCCTGGAAAATGATAATTTAGATCTATGTAGATCTGAAATTTAGAATAGATCTCAGAAGATTTCTAATGATTTCGTCAGACCATTAATAGTTTTAAATCTGTGGTAATCTCCAATGATCTCGAATCTTCGATGTCTTAAGATCTATGGTGATCTACTTTGATTTGTAAAGATCTATGCAGACCAACAGTTTGTAAAAATCAATTTTTCTTATTAGAGCTGCGTTTATTTGCAGCCGCAATTCGAGGTTGAAATTAAAGTTCATTTTTTGAACCCAAGTAGTTATTATGAGATCTAAGTTAGTCTCCATAGATCTGTTATAAGTAACTTAAATTTAATTTTTAAAAAAATCAGATCATAGATCTACAGTAGATCTCCATAGATCTAAAGTAAATCTCCATAGATGTGTAGCAGATTTCCATAGATCTAATTTTTGAAAAAATCAGATCTACAGTGTATCGATGTAGATCTACAGTAGATTGATGTAGATATTAAGTAGAGATCCATAGATCTACAGTAGATCTTCAAAGATCTACAATGGATTAATGCAAATCTAAAGTAGATCTCCATACATATACGGTAGATCTCTATAGATCTATAGCAAATTACTATAGATCTACAATTGATTGATCTAGATCTACTGTAAATCAACCAGTTACCAATTTTTAAAAAAATTAGATCTCCGTAAATCGACTGTAGATCATCATAGATCTATTTTTTTCCACAATTTCCATACCTCAATATTTTATTCTGAGACAAAATTTAATACCGTAAATTTTTATAAAGCCAACCGTATAAATATAGATCTTAAAATTCATAATTTTTTTTTTTTTTTTTTTTTTTTTTTTTTTTTTTTTTTTTTTTATGAATACGACGACAGTTAGTTAACATAATTTTCATGATTTTCTCAATTCTTAATATCTACATACATATATATTCAAAATCTATGACTTTAATCCTCGTAGTTCTCTACTACTGGATTTTAAAACAAAAGTTACTCTACTTAACTTTCAACACCGAATAGATTAAAGTAAATCTCGTTATCAAATAAGTTCGTTTATCAAGTTTATACGGCTTTGTTAGAAAATTATTCGGATTTACACATTCCTAACGAAAAAAAAAAAAAAAAAAAAAATAACCATAAATGTGAATTATCCAATTTCTAAAAAAAATCTTCTACTAACCCTTTCTCATTTTAATTTCGATTTCAAAGCTTCCTATAATTTATCACAAGCAAACGTGTCGGATTAAGGATAAAATGAAAAAATTTCTATCCCCTTGTAATTTAATTTAATTGGACCTTTTATTTAAAGTCAAGTGAATTTAATGAAAAATAAACGAAAGACATTTAAAATACTTAAATTTTAATAAAGACACATTTTAAATAAAGTGAAAATAAATTTAAGTAATTGTACCAGAGATAAAAATATATATAGAAGAATACATAGTATAATTTATTTTTTGCTCACATAGAAAAGTCGAGATGATGATAATTAAATTCAAAAATATTCATCGTTAATTTACTTTAAACATTGGAGGGTTTTGAAAATAAAATTTACTTTCGCGGGCTTCGATTATGAAAATTTAAAATAGCTAAAAACAAATATGACCTTATTTATTTAGCGTGTTATTTTTACACTCATACATTACCCATTAATCCATTGCAAGAGTAAATAATTTTTTCTATTACTTCATTGCCATGGAAATTACAGAGAAGCTTGAGATCGTTTATACTCAGGCATTTTCAAGAGATAGCTGGATAAAAAATAAACATTTTGTAATTTTGTTAAAAGGTATGATTCATTACTATAAGCTCTACATTACACGAAAAAGTCAGGCTCAGAAAGAATGTCATTCATAAATTATAATGTGTCATAGTTCGTACCGACAATAAATAAATATTTTTTTTTTATGAAATAAATTTGAATTGAGTAAAAAAAAAAATTAAACTTCTACTGAAAAAAAAAACTAGTAAATATATATATATATATATATATATATATATTGAGACAAGTATCATTGAAATGTATATCAAGTAAATGAGGACTAACATTGATAGAATATATTTAACACAAGTAATTAAATATCCTCGTTTGGACAAAAAAATTATTTTTAGTGTGAAGTAGGGCAGAAAGCGCGGGAAAAAAAAAGATCCTAAAAATTTTGAAAATTTATTTTGAATTTTTATCATTTCTCCATAATATTGATATGTAAGTATACTTATATATCAGCATTCAAAAAGTCATTAGCTTCATTGTTCCATGGAAAAAATTTAATACTTCTTCTCAAAGTGTAGGAGTTTTTCTTTTTCAGTTTATGAAGCCATTATTATTTTTGAGCTCACGAGATTCAATCGCTATATATTTTCTCCAATTAATTAAGCATTTTCTCAACTTACGACTATTTCTAACGTATAACCATAAGAGTTTACAATGTATTTAATACTTTTCCGATATTAGGTCTTTTATATTGCCATCATTCAAAGAGTCGACAGTAAACAGTAACGAAAACTTTCAGATATTGAAAATCAATGAAAAACATTATTGATACCCTTATTTATTATATTTAATATTATCTTCATATATATATATATATATATATATATATATATATATATATATATATATGTAGTAAGGGTATGCCAATATTATTCGAATCTAATAGGTGAAATTTTTCAATATTTCAAAAAATTTAGTTTTCGTAAATTGCATCATTTAATTTGAATTCGAATTTAGTAGAGGTGTCATTTGTCGCCACTGCTCCATTTTTGGCCATTTTCAAATTCATAAAATGAGATTTTCATAGCAATAGTGTGATAAAAGTATCTTTGTACATATTTTTAAAATTAATTATGACATTGCGTTTTTTATAAATTATTTTATTTGAATTTTTCAAGTGTCCAAAACTGACCTTATAGTAACCAAAAGTATTCTAATTATATTTTAAGCATCAAATTTTTTTACTTGTAATACAGTTATATATATATGCATATATATATACACAGAAAAAAAGAATTTCTTAGCGCAAGAAATATTTTTGCATTATACATTGAAAACAAAAATTTTTCTTTGCTCAAGAATTTTTTTCTCGCCTGAAAAATTTTTTTCTTGTTCTAAGAAAATTTTTTCGCACCCCAAGAAAATTTTTGTTTTCACTTTATAATAAAAAAAATTTCTTGGGTCAAGTAAAAATTCTCTTAGAACAATAAAAAATTTTTTGCGCCAAGAAATCCTTTTTTTCTGTGTATATATAGTGAAAAATAATACTGTGTATGATATTAAAATGGCGGTAATAAAATGATTCCTTTTGGTTGTTGGTATTAGATAAAACATAATAGCTTGGAAATAAATGTCCAACAGAATGTGGTTTTGAATTTTGAGGTTTCATGAATAACTTAACAATGCCGCCGTCACGGTGGTCGTGTTTCATAAATGTGCATTGGCATGTACAAAACGATAGATATTGTCGGGGATAAATGTCTCGCAGATATAACTTTATGAAAATAGCCTTTTATATCAAAAATATATATTATGTATTATATCATTTTTTCATACATCTGCACATATGAACGTATCACCGCAGCGAAAAAAATCAAGACAAATATAATAATGAAATAAGATGAAATGTAATATGCGCTAACTCATATAAAATGCATTGAAAAGTGGAAAAGAATATTGTTATTATTCCACACGACACAATTTTATTCAATATTTACTAATGTGAAAAGCGTAATACTCTTGTTTTAAAATATGCAGATTTAATCCTCCATGTTTTTTGCCGCGAAATTTTTTTATTCCAAAACGATGTTTTTGCGGAGCTTATAATTAAATATTTCTATTTCAATGTTTTAAATAATTTTTTTTTTTATTTTATAAGTATTCATATATATGTACATATGATAAAAAGTAAATCTGGATATTTGTCAAGTTTAATACGTATGGTAATACCATGGAAACGCGACATATTTGGAATTATACTTATAAATAATTTAATAACGGATGTAATCCATGTAATTAGCTTCATTACTGAAATTTTAATTAACGTACCGCGAAGTACTTGGCCTCAGAATTTTCCGCAAAATAAATTGTTTGAGTCTCAATTATTTTTTGCAAATCACGATCGCCAAATCGGCATGATGGCATCTGAAATTCTCTTGTATCATCCCCGCATGAAAATATCATATATGGTAAACTTATATTAAAAAATATATGTTACAGATATATATATGTGACAATACATGAAATCTTATATAGAACTGTATATAGATTTTGGCCGATTTTATTATATTTTTATATATGTTTTCTCTTATGTGATTTCATATATTTTCGTATAACTTCAATATATTATTTATATATTTGAAAACTTATAATTTCAATATATTCAACATAAATGTTATTTATATATGGAAACAAATAAGAATACACATATAATTCATCATTATTTGCCACGATATATGTACCATGTATTCAACTTTATAAATTTTTATATATTTTTCGATATATAGAAGCATATAAGTCTCCCCATATATGTAAGAATAAATAAAATCTATTCTTTTCTGTCTTTCTCTCTCTGTTATAAGATTCAAACATTTTGTTCAGAATATATATGTGTGCTAGCTTACAAATTTACATATATAATTATCAATATATGTAATACATATATGTGCTAACTTATAAGTTTACATATATGATTATAAATATATATAATACATGTATTAACTTATAAACTTACATATATAATTAATTATATTAAAACTTAGTATATTATAAATAAGAAAATATATATCGTTTTTGGCCACTTATATGCTCCCATATTGATCATATATATTTCCATATATTTTTCATATATGGTATTTTCATGCGGGATTTCTTGTCACACAATATACTATTTCTTTGATTATCGTTATCTCGTACGATAAAATTTTTATTAAATTAAAAAAGTACTTTCTTTTGAACCCTTTTTATCCCTCAACAATTTACATTTTTTCTATCCCTGCGGTACGATGATTAAAAAAAAAAGTTTATCCTTTACCAAGAGACTCTATGATGTCATAAAGTTTGTTTTTTCAGAGCCGCTATGAGCTTACTCATATTTACATTTCCACTATCATAAAAAAAATTATTTAATGTTCACGTTTTTTTTTTTTTTTTGCACAAATTGAGATAGCGGTTGGAACATTTCTGACTTGTGTATTCACTAGTACCGACATCTTAAAAATTTTATAGTGACCGTTCTGCCCCGCAATTCCCTAAGCGACACTGAAATTATTTTCACTCAAAAAAAAATTACTTTCAAAGATCTAGAGATTTTATTCCATTTTCATTAAATTTTCAATTTCTTGTATTTTATTATTTCATGAAATTTCGTTCTCTCTATTTCTTTTATGGTACGGTTTAAAGGGAATGCATTCAAGAACTTTATGCTACGAACGCCTTGAAAGTGTATCGAGATTATTTTTATTGAAGAGAAAACTTATGCATAAAAATAACAATCTTTCTTATTGACAACTGACTTATTACTTTACACTGTTTCCTATTTGTTTCATTGATTGATTGAAAAAAATTTTAATAAAAAAATAAAAGGATAATAAAGTCTCTGGGAATTTAGAATAAAAAGTATTAAATTGTATTGATTTAATTGAGTTAGTCTACAGCTGTATTTGCGGTAAAAAAAAATTTTTCTATTCAAATGAGCTATAAAATACGAGACGTGCTGGATTCCACGTGCCACCAGTAAAATGTACATCTGGAGTCCACGAAATAGATGATGGAAATAATTCAAGGAATTCTTTAAATTTTACAAACTTTTTTTTTTAAATTTAATTGACATATTAACCGTTTGAACCCTGTTAGCATCAATATTTTATTGAACGATCAGCCCAGGGTTTGAATAATAATTTTTTTCTAAAATAAAAAAAAATTTTTTTAATTTTCCATGGCCCATTTTACCCCCAACTCTATTGCGCTTTTCAATTTCCATTGACTTCTAAATTAAAAAGAAAAGTTTCATGAGAATTTTTATGATCCTGAAGTTAGCGGGTAATTAATAATTTTTGAATTTTTTTTTTTTAAACCAATTGCAAAAAAATAAAAAATAAAAATATGCACATTTAGCAAATTTAAAAAACTACAGGTGCAATTTTTTAAAATATTTTTTTTTTTATAATTTATCGTTTAAAAAAAAAATCTAAAAATTAGATGCCGGCTACCTTCAGTCTCTTAAAATTTTTTTTCAAATTTCGCGGTTTTTTTAGTAGCCGTAATTTATGTTAATAATTATGTTTTTTATGGGAAAATTGGGCCATAATTTTGAAATACGAAAATAATAGATTTTTCAAAATTTTTGAATTGAATTATTATAAAAATTATTTTGAGTACACGCGTTTAAAATAGAGAAAAAAAATAAAAGCCTATGGTGTGAATAATTTAAAAAAAAGTTGAATTGCGATGTCATAATTTGTAAACTTTCGTCCGTGTGGAAACTCGATTTTACTGATAGAATAAACTTTTATCCCCGTTGTATATATCTTATTGCACTTGTTCTAAAATGTTTTCGCTGGAAAAGTCTTAAGTCAAGATGTCACAGCCTTTACTTTAAACATTATAAACAGACTTTAAGATAACTTATCTTGTATAAACTCATAAAATTTTTTTATTCATGTATAATTATGAATTATTCATAATTCATGTTATGAATATCAAGATCGATGGGATAAATGGTTATTAATAAAATAAAAAAAAGTTGCTTTGTATAAAACTTTTTTTTTTTTCAATCAATACGCCCCGAGGGGGCAATCAAACTCAAATATAACTACTAAATTTTTTTTCGATAATTGAACTCTGCGATACTCGAGATACAATCGTTTATTTGAATATTTGTGTTGTTCGATACGAAGTAGTAAAAAATAAAAAACTAATAAACAAAATGATTGGAAACTTATTTTTGAGTCTTACAAATATTTATATATATAAATATATATTTTGAAACTAATTCAAAAAAAAATATTTAATTTTTTTATTCAAAATTTTAAATAAAATCATCGATCTTTAGTCAAAAATAAATCATAGATTTTAAATTTAAAGAGACCGGGGTTAAATAGACACCTCGGACGCGACGGATCCTCTCAAATATTTTTCCAAAATTTTTTTTTGCCGTCATATTTTCCAGCTTGATATATTTATTAAGTTTTGGATCAATATGAGATACCCAGGGCACAATGAACCTCCAAAAAAATTAAAAAAAACCCAATTTTTTCCTTTTTTTGAGACATGACCCCAATGCCCCTATTTTTTGGATTTTTTTACCCCAGACTTCTTTCCTAAATTCCGGAAAAATTCTACTGAATTTATTCGCGCTTCAAAAACGATGTCCCCGTCGCTCATAAGCGACAAAAAAAATTAACGACTCGGGGATAAGAGGCCCCTGAATAACAATCACCAAATTAAGTCATAAGTCATAATTAGCAACATCTGGTGTTAATTTACCGAATATTATAATATGACTAATGGGGCAGAGAAGTTCATGAACAGATTCAATATCAAATTTAATGAATGCTACGAAAGTTCCTCAGAGCTTAAGAACTTTAACACGTTATGCATCAAATTTACTTCTATATAGATATATATTCAAATATATAAATACATGTGGATTCTGAGAACGAACAGGTCTCAAGAGAAATTTATTATGCATGACATGGTTGAAAGCAACGCCAGTTCATAACACATTTGTAGCCTTGTTTATCTATTCAAATATGAATATTCCTTATTTAAGAATACTCTAGAATAATAATAGTAATAACTGTGCACTTTTTTCTTCTAGTACTTTATTTTCCGAGGAACTTTAATTTAATAACTTTTTTTATCATTAATTTCTATGAATATTAACTCAGTTTTTTTTCAAATGCATACATAATTTATTGCGTAATAATCGTAATTAATTTACCGTGAGTATAATTTCTTTTTGTTGGTTACACTTTATTTAATGAAAGTTTTAATAAATTACGGGAGAGGACTTATTTCAATGTCAATGAGATTAATAAAATAACGTGTATGCACGCGCGCAGATAAAAAGAAAAAAAACACAGAACGCAATAGGGAATAAAAACAAAGTTTGAGTAGAATGTGGGAATACAAATAATGAGTACAGTGTATTATGGAAAAAAAATAAAAATGGGGAGAAACACTTTGGTAATTTGAATCTGGTGAAAAAACGAATAGTGAGTGATGTGTGATAAGAATAAAATATTTTATTATTATTTGTTAAATTCCTCGGCTATTTATTTATTTTTATGATGAATAAAAGCCGGGTTTTTTTAAAAAATACAAATAAAAGTGATGAAAGTTTTTCGCTTTTAGTTTGTTTTATTGTTCTATTGTTTTACTATATATGCGATAAAACAATATATGTTTTTATTGCGTTGGTAGTGAAACGAAAATACTTGAAATATTTTAATAATGAAAAATTACTTAAATAAATATTTCATAAAAAAATATTGATCAGGTTACGTGTTGTGATAAATTACGATAAAAGTATTTCCATGTTTTTGGACATGTGACGTAAAGAAAATTCAGTGACATAAATTTTGATTTTTTTCGATTAAAATTCAATTTTTTTTTTAAATTTACAAATTAAGACTGCCACGGAAAATCAAATTTTTATTTGGATTATGGTAAAAACGATTTTGACTTTGATATTTTGTAAATTTTCAAAAAATATTAATCAAAAATTTATAATTTGAATTTGAATTTTCAATTAATTTTTTTTTCAGAAATTTCTATAAATTAATTATCGGACAACTTTTTGTCATTATAAATTTCGATTATAAGTTGGCGTGAGTTGGACGCAATCGAAAGTTTTATTTGAAATTTTAAGTTCGCGATTTTCTGATTGGATTTCAAATAATAAATTTATAATATAAAATACGTCAACGTAAACTTTGCTCTGGTAATCCATTGTGGAATTATAAAATACTTTTAAACTTTTGAATTTTGAAAAGTATTATTTTATAGGGAGTTACAAGTACTCGATTAAAATCGATAGTCCAGTTAATTAAATCCCTCGGTGGGTTTCTCAACACAAATACACACTTGTAAAAGAGGGATTGGTTTGAGCCAGAAATGACGGGCGCAAATGGGTCAAAAGCCGTTAAACGGATCCTATTAAATCGTTCATCATCGTTTATTACCTTCTGCATTCAAATAATAAATCAAAATATGTAGTTATAATTTTTGACCATTGGAACAAAAAATTCCTAGTAGATAATAGATAGTAGATTTTTCCAAATTACTTTAAGAAATTTTGAACGGCTATCAGTTCTCAACTAAGAAATCAAATTTTTGGATTGTCGGACTCGATTTTGATGACCGCAAAAGTATTTGGAAAAATATTCATCAAAATCCAAAATTTGGAAACATCGTGATCTGATTTTTTTCAAAATTAGATCTGCGTGACTTCTAGCAGACCTACGAGTACTAAAAAGCGTTAAATTTTTCCAAGTACTTGTTGAACATTTCGATCGTTAATCGCAATTATGTTACCCAGGTGTTTACTCTCGGAATTCAGTATATTTGTGCAACAAACAATATCGTGAATCACGATTATTGATCATCAAATGCAGTACATTAGTGATTGGATACAGCTATAGTAGGTAGATAACCGGTTATAGTATCGTTAAAAAATAATAGGATGTAGCAGTGGTGAAATATTCAAATTTTGGTTACACTGCCAATCAACTTAAGCATCGTTCTTAATGAGTTCTTATTAACACCATAAAAACATAAGTATGTGTTCGAACAATCCCGTACGAAAATAACATATATGTAAAATATATGTAAAAATATATGATAAATATTAGAAGATATATGTGATGAATTTCACTGTATTTTCTGATGTGCACTTTTTTATATGAAAAAATATAATATTCATCATATACGAGTCCGTATATGTTTAGCATATATAAAATATATATGTCAATTATATACAAAAAATATATTTTCATCATATATGAAAATATATATTTTTGTCATATACAAAAACTATATTTTTATCATACATAAAAATATATATTTCTATCATATATGAAAAATATATTCTGATCATATATAAAAACATATATTTATATTGTGTATGGAAAAAAAAAGTTTCTTATATATATGACCCATTCCAATTAAATTAGATATAAATTTTAATATACTCTTTAAATTGCAGATAAAATTATCGAAATTATTTAATTTGAAGCGAATATATAATATATCCATATACATACACATACACCGAATAAAATATATGCTTAAATATAACAAAGAAAATATATGGTGTCATATATAATATAAATTATATGCTACCATATATTTCATTTCATATAAAAATTTTATATTTTTTGAATATAGAAGGAAATATATCAATACAATATATTATAAGGTAAATGTAAATGTATATGGCTTAATATAAAAAACATATGTTATATATATGGAATACATATATTTACTACTGCATATAATTTTATATTATATCAGCGATAATCTCTATATGATTTTATATATTTTAACCATATAGTGTTTTATCATACAGGTCGTTTAAAAATTTTCTAAAATCGCTCTGACCTTAGAAATTGCGACAAATAAAACCTAAAAAAAAAAAATAAAATTTTAATGCCAATTCAAAACTCCCGTCTTTAAATATTTCCCAAAAATAAACAAAAAATGCGCACCTGCCCTAGTAAAAGCCCACATTCAAAAAAAATTTGTTTTTTAACCCCCTGCACAATAATTGCGCATCTGTTTAGAAAGATTTAACCCTCAGTAAAATTAAGAAACCCGCAAATTTCATAAGCCCTATTACGAAGTTATAAAACAATTACAAACTTTTAATTCATTATTTAAAAAGTTTTGTTTTTTTCATTCAATAATAATAATAATAATAATAATAATAATAATAATTAAATACATCACGGCGATGCGTATTTTAAAACTTTTATATGAATTATTAATACGAATAATTCCCCAATTTGTTCACTGTATCATGATTAAAGTACTTGAGATAAGACTACAGTATAATTAAGTTGACGATGAAACGTTAATTGAGTTTTACAGAATATTATTATTATTCTATTATTTTAGGGCTCATTTTGTTATTATTGTCTCTATCGCAAAAAGTGCTTCATGATAACACTAAATCATTTTTTTTATAAATTTTTTTAATTTTAAAACAAAACACAAAATTTAATAATAAGATTCTGATTATTTTTTGATATCTCAATGGAAATTTGATGATAATTTTAATTAATTTAATTAAAATTCTTTAGTAAAACCGAATATATTTGTACTGCTTATTAATGAGAGAAACACAAAGGAATACAAATATATAAATATATATACATGTACAAATTTCAATAGGACTGTTCGTATTGTTCTTGAACCATTGTTGTAATTAAACATTAAACCACAGAAAATGTGGTCTTATATTTTAAAATACAAATAATGTCGCTAATTCTTAAGACTTTTGGTTACTTTCTTAATTCTATTCATTTAAGTTTTTAATCTTTTAATCAATTCAATACTTTTCCAAGACATAATTGTACTCGTGATCTACATAAATGTACCTGCTACCAAATTTACTTTCCCATAGTTAATTTTTTTTTTTTTACAGACCAAATTTAGTCAAACAATTTCGAACTTTTTGATATGATCCATGTAAAAAATCAAATTTTAAAATTATCCGGAAAAGTTGATAATCGTAAAATTCCCAATTTTGAATTTTCGAACAATTTTTGCTCCAAAAATTTCCAAACTTTTTTTGTATAGACGTAAAGAAAAAAGTGAACTTGAATAAAAAATAAATTTTGTTCTTAAAAAAAAAAAAATTAAAACGATTCTGTTCAAATCATTTTATTTTCGTATGTCAAAAACATCGATAAAGTGAAATTTTTTTTTGATAGCTTCAGATTACCATAAATACGCATTCAAACAAAAATACCAGATACAAAATTGAGAACAAAAGTCAAGATGTCAGAAAAAAAATATAAAAATTTTTAAATTCACGATTTTTATCCTCATGTCGTTTTATATGTAAAGCTCCCTTATCGATACATGCATATATATGTATATGTATTTTTTATCGCAGACTGTCTTCGGCATGTAAATAAATGTAAAAACAAATAATGCTGTTTGTATCGGTTGGATAAATTATAAAAAAAAGGAAAATCAAGAATCTGAGAAATAAAAACATATCTTACTTCCTGTATTATTTTCAACATATCCTCCAATAAATTTAAACATATGAAGGTATGGTAAGAATAAAAATCCTCTTGGGATTTCGGTAACATCTTTTGCTACATAGGAGCTAGATCTTAGATAATTGAGTTATGAGAGTTATTTTCATGAGTATGCTATCGATTTTCATAAAATGTCTGTCCTACTGGGCGCATTTATTTTTTTATCTTTAGTACAAATAAAAATTTAGCTACGACATATTCTCTTTATTCGGTTCTTGTATTTATTTACCCAGCATTTATGACCGATAGAATGAAAAAAAAAACCAAAACGATTTCAATGATTGAATGAATATAGTAATGGCCAGTCATTGTATGTTTTTTTTTTTTTTTGGGATAGTAACGGGAAAAATTGTTATAAAAGATTTAACACCAAAAGGATGTCAATACAAAATTTAGGTACGTCTTTGCTAGTAATATATATGAGTACTTGTAATTTATCACTGGAAAATAAGTAGAAAATTAAATATTGAGTAAAAATAAAATTATCGCGGGAAAATATTTTTTAAATTTTTAATTAACTTATTTATGATCTCATATATTTGACCTCTTTGTTAATCGAAATTTTGTTTGGGTTGGATTTTTTTTCAACCCTCAAATTTATGACAGAAAATTTATTTCCAATTTTTTCGGAGATAATTTATTACTTGAGTAAAATTATTTCTCTATTTCTAGTAGAAAAAAAAAAAAATTAGAACAGTAACCGGTGTAAAAAGGTTAAAAAAGTGTTGGCTATTATAAACCTTAAAATGGACTCGATAACGAACTTTTTTTTAACCGATTTTCAAACCTGAAAATACACAGAAAAATACTTGACTTAATACTGTGTTGACATTTCTCAGTGCAGTGCGTTCAGAAAAAACTCATTTTGAATTATTCTCGAATTTTCAAAAGTTTTAAAAAAGTTCTTCTTTGTCTCACGTTTTGAAGTTTAGAATAGTCAACACTTGAAATTTTTTTTTATATGGGCAGAGTATTAAAAATTTTAAAAAAGTGTTTTTTATACTTGTTTCATTTTTTTTTTTTTTTTTTGGTTTTCAAAGATTATAATAATAAATAACATTAAAAAAAAAAAAATTCGATAGTTTATTTGTTAGGAAAAGTAATAAACTTTGTTGACGTGTTAAACAAGAAATATCAGTATATACAAGTTATAAATGAACTAAATAAAAACAAAAAAATATATATATATATATATATATATATATATATATATTATATTTACAAATGATACTAACAACAGATTCTCATATCAACTTCATTCATGACAAAAAAAAACTTTCACAATATATCTTTCCATGTTGTACCAAAATGAAACTCCATATATATGTATATATATTATATATATATATATATATATATATATATATATATATATGTATGTATATATATACCCAATTATCTCTTGTCATCCTTTTATCAACAATAATATTTCAATCATACATTCCCCCTTCTCCATCACTGCTCTCTAAAACATTCATACTAACTTAAAAATATAACTTAATTTCCACCCCGAAAATTTGCATAAATGTATGAAAATATGCCCGCGGCATTTTTTGATTTTTTAAAAATCAACGCTATCATTGTTTTTTATTTAAATAAATAATTAAATGAGTTTATGAATATGCATTTTTTCATTGTTAATTTTATTATCGCGTATTTTATGATAGTTGCATAAATAATTCAATTAATGACTTTCTGTCATTGATTAAAATTAAATTAATAAAATTTATCAGTAATACTCTTTAGGAAATTTTGAATATAATTACCCGGTAAAAATTCAAATTAACTAAAATTTTTATAACTATTTAATAATTTATATATATATATATATATATATATATATATATATATATATATCCTCTGTTGAATTATATCTAAGAAAAATGAACGTGACTCAGAAGTTACAACTTTGAGATAAAATTTAGTTACTATGCAATAATTGTCACCAGGATTTATATATATCATATATATAAAGTTTAATATTTTTTAAAAATAACCGCTGGTTTAAAATTTATAAAATACTGTCTGAAGTATCGGAAAATTTTATTGACATTACAAAATTTTTCAAAGTATGTAATTTTTATGTAAAACATATATATTTACCATAAATTTATCAGCTTGAGTATAATAAGGCCTTGTTTAGAAAAAAAAAAAAAAAAAAAAAAGTTGAGATTAGTATGACACTCAGTTGGCACAAATAATCACGTGTTTTTTTTTTTTTAAAGAAAAACCTTAATATATAATTTTAAAAAATCACTCAGTGGTTTAACGGATGATTGTTAGTATAATCTTGCAGTCTATTGATAAATATCGCGAAACGTCCTGCACGATATGGAGACGCGCGAATACTAAAAGTAAGTTTGGCTGCGAAACCGGTTGTTTCGCTACCTACCCTTCTTGTGCGGAATCCTTGCTAACGCGCACCCTCTAAAAACCGACACATGTTTACTTTTTTGTAAATTTCGATAGTCAGTATTGTCTAGACTTTTATATTTTATTATACTGTCCATTATTGGAGACGTTCGATTTATGTGATAAAAAAATTAGATATGACTCTATTGGATTCTAAGAAAAGTTTTTTGGTTTTTATGTCGAAAAATGGGCGATGTTTAAATTTATTTGTCGTATTGATTAAAGAATTTAAAAGATCGAGTGTACACTCGGATGTTCATGATCTGATAAACTTCATTAGTTATTACCGTGAGTTTTTTATCGATAATTTCTATAAGTTTTCCTCTACAACAAAATATCGCATCTCTGACAGAGACAATTATAAATTTATAGACCGAAAAAAATTTTAAATGAATTATATTATAAAATTTTATGAGTGGATGTTAAAGAGCTTCAATAATTAATTAAGATATTGAAATACGAAAATTAATTACCATTGGTCGGTTATTAATTTAAATATCTGTCTGAATTAGTATATCTACGATTTATGTCGCGTTTAAATTTTTAAATTAACCCGCCATTTTTCCATGTGTTCAAAACGCGGAATTTATTTATGCGACTGCCGCGCCAGTGCTGCTGCCAGTCGGCAGGAAGCAAAAACACTAAAAAAAAATGTCAGCTGATTTAGTCATCCACTATCGGTTTTAGGGATTAATTATTGATTATAATTAAACAAAAAATCATTAAATAGTGATTTTCCATAGAGTTCTGTTCTATGAAAATCCAAAGCTAATGAAAAAAAAAATTAGGTCGATTAGTTGCGTTTATCGGAAGTTATCGTGTTTACAAACATCCGGCCAATCTGACCGACATCATAAATATTTTTTTTCAAAGTTATTTTTTTGCCATTAATATTTAAATAAACCGACCAGGAATTGCATCAGACTCATTTATAAATAAACCTTCTTTGCGATGTCATAAATTATTTCCTAGTATAGTTTATCATAAAAGTCGCAGAAATAATTAAACGTGAGTAAAGCAGTCAGAACTTTCAATGTGTAAATAAAATACTCAACGTTTTCGCGTTCGAGTTGTGCAATCACTCAAAACATCTCTACTACATTAATACGTTAATTATTATTCAGTATTTACAGTAATTATCAACTTCTAAAAATTACCACTTCGTTATAAAAAAAAGTTATGAAAATTTTTTGCAAGCGTCATCACAAACAAAATCTTCAAAAATTTTTAGCTCAATTAGGAAAACGTCATAAAAATAATAAAATAATTTATTAACCCGTGTAATAACCTGCTCTTACTTTAATCAACAAGAATGTATTTAATTACTCTATAAAATTATATAGCTCTAGTTAACTTGCGTCTACAACCTATAGGTTATTTCACGAACTTGCAAGATTTCAAAGCTTCTATAAAATTGTAATGCTAAAACTTGCATGCAGTCATAAATAACCATTTTTAAAAATTTAAATAAGAAAATTGCTACCCAAACTTAGTCGATAAATAATAACTTAATTCAACCTCCGTAAATATCAACAATTAGACAACTTGTTTTTACGGCCTACAGTAAAAATAACAATTACTGCAGTTTTTAATTAATGAAATTTATTTAACATTTAGTTTATTTATAAAAGAAAGTTTGTATGTGCTACTAGACGCAAGTATGTAAGTAAGTCACAGTTGTAAAATGATTCCTCATGAGAGCGTTAAAAAAAAATTTTCCGTCTCAGACCTTTGTTTTTAGTGGACAATAAAGTTACTTCATTTTCACGTTTCTCTCGGGAATAACAGAAGTCATAGTACATTAATTTGTCAAATTATACTTACACTCCAAGACACACATAAAAAAATATGTTGACCATTTTTTTATTTATCATTAAATTCTTCATTTATATGGATTTATTTTTTATGACCCTACTAAATTTATATGACAATGCTGTCATATATATCTATATATATTTGATGTCAATATGACAACGATAAAAAAATAATAATTTAATCGGAGGTAAAATGGCTCTCTTTAGAAAAATTTAAAAAATTTAATTGTGACTCAAAAAAAAATCTTTATTGAGGCAAAATGGGCCAGGAAATTTTTTTCAGACCGACGGTCCCCAAGTTAATTGAAAAAAAATTTTTGTAAATTTTAAAATGCAAGCTGTGGTGAATTGGGTTTTTTAAAAGCTGGTTCGGTCTGCCTTGTCAATAATTATATGTTTATAAATGTATATATTTATATATGTATGATGACATCATTAGCAGTTTCGAATCAAATATTTATTAGCATAAATTTATAATTGCTACATACACGGAAATTTAAAGAGGCATTTAGCTCTTTGATGAAGTGTATATTAATGTTACCAAATTCCATAAAAGTTTCATATATATAATCCAACATCAAGGTAGGGTATATAAACGTATGTAAATTTGTTGGTGAATAGTTTAACCGCCGTGTAAATAGTTCATGCTTTAAACTGTTTCTGACCGCTTTAATACCAAAATTTTTTATTTTTTTATAAATAATGCATCCAAATATATATAGACAGTGAAATTACTATCGTTTGATGCTGTGGTGATATAGTAAAGCCGGTCTATGTTAGTCACCTGCAGAAATTTAAATAAACGCATGCAAAAATTACTATGGCCATTAGTAATTTTTCCATGTGTTTATTCCAATTTCCGTCAGGTGGCCACAGTGTTCCAGTTTTACAATGACACCATTTCAAACAAGACATGAACTTCCAAATTTGAGTCAATTCTAAACTTTCAGTTGATCATTTTTTGAAATTCAAAATAAAACTCGAAAAAAAATTTCAATCTAGACGTTCTTGAAAATTTCTTATAAAGAGTCAAAAAGTTCATAGAAATTTCAAAGTTTGTTGTCTTGATCAATTTTTGGTGGCATGTAAATATCGATGTTTACATGCCAGCAAAATTTCCGTCAAGTTATTTTTCCTTTAAAATTTTGCAAAAACATGCATTAAAAATACTCGATCGAAAATGTTCTTTACTTTTGAATGTTTTTCAAGAATGATCAGCTCAAAATTAAGAGCTGTCCCAAATTTGGAAAATCACATTTACGAAACTTTTTGGAACGTATAGAAAAATTTTTTTTACACGGGCATTTATGAATCTTCAGCGAAATATCCTACAGTTGATCAGTTTATTATATCATTTTCAAGCCTGGTACTATTTCTCATCGCTTGAACAATAGACTTTTTGTCCGGAATATAGTGGCCTCTTGAGATTAAAAATGGCACGAAAAAACAAAAAAAAATCAATTTATCTAGGTTTACAGCTACTGCCACGACTGTCGTGATTCTGGTCCCTTTATCTTAGCTCATAAACAGAGAAGATGGAATACTGCCTAATTTCACCTTAATCGTTGCTTGACACTGGTATACAACTGGCACAATGGCGACGTGATTTACTGGCATTAAAAGCTCTCAGTGAAAATGTCTCTGCCGTATTTCGAACAAAATTATACCTCTTTACTTATTTTTTTTTCTCACTCATCGCAAACTATAAAAAATATTTTTTCTCTGGTATAATGTTTCTCGCCGTAGCAATTCGACTAAAATACATTGAGTTCTTGAAACAATAAAGAAAAATATTATATTTCAATTTAAACAATATT
The DNA here is from genome assembly GCF_026212275.2 of Microplitis demolitor. Taxonomy (NCBI): domain Eukaryota; kingdom Metazoa; phylum Arthropoda; class Insecta; order Hymenoptera; family Braconidae; genus Microplitis; species Microplitis demolitor. The sequence goes on from NC_068553.1 coordinate 18,048,842, forward strand.
TTATTGCTCAAATATTTAAAACTTTCTACGTCGTCTATCAATTTACTCACTATTTTTGTGTCATTCGATAGTAACTTTACTTTGTATTCTTCGAATCGTTTGTCAGTTTTAATCAGATATAGAGCATACCAGGGCAAAATGAGAGCATTTCAAAAAAAAATAATTTCTTTTTTTATTGAAAAATATTTTGTTACACTTTATTGAAAAAAAAGTAGGCTAAGTTGATCAGCCTGGCCCATTTTACCTCAGAGTCGGTTTTTTTGTTTAAAAAAAAAATTCGCACTACAAATCAAATTTTTTTTTTTTTTTTTTTTTTTTTTTTATTGAAAATTTTAAATTGGACTCAATGTCTGACAAATCGGAATAAAGTCAATAAATTTTGTAAAATTCAAAATAATTTTTTTGAATTTCAGAGGAGGTATAATTAGCTATTTGCTGTTTTCAAAATTGTCTTTATAGAAATCGGTGTATGGGTTGAAAAATTTGATCTTTGATCAAAATCAGATTCTTTTTTCAAAAAATTTTTGTTTTTATCCAAACCAAAATCCAAAATTTTCTGTATATTATTCTGAGTCTGTTTTCTATCGTCTTTAGATCAAAAACGTTTCAAAATTTTAATTCAAATTCAAAAACAGATCAATTAGTTTAAATAAAGTCTGATTAGATCAAAGATCAAAATTTTCGACCCGAGAAAGCTGACCAACTTACCCCATCTTGTTTTAAATTCATACTTAAACATTTTCAAACGAAAAAAAAATTCTATTTAAAAACAATTTCATTTTGACCTCGGTCACCCCTACTGCTCTATATATATATATAAGATATATATATATATATATATATATATATATATATATATATATATATATATCATGAGAGAAAGTAAGTTTGAAACAAAAAGCGGATAATAACGATTTTACAAACAATATCAAGTTAAGAAACTTTTAGTCGATGGTTTCTAAAAGATTAAGGAAATAGTTATCGAGTCTTGAATGTGCATCAAGTCGAAATGTAAATAGCTATTTGCAATGCTATTAATTCTGGTTCAATGAATATAAAAATGTTTACCAAAATTAAATCTAAAAAGTTAATTCATCAGTTTTGTTATTCAGTTCTGTAGAATAATAACGAATTTATTATAATTCAAACAAACTTTTTGAATTATATTACAAAGTTTATTCAAAGGACCCGACTATAAACTCGTTGTTGTGAAGATAATTTAATGTGTTTTTATTTTAACCCCATTAAATTTAAACCGAAAAATAGAATTATTGCTTACATAGCGAGCGGCATCACCATTCGAAACTACTTTCTCTCAGAAAAAGTCTTTTTTTTTTTTTTTTTCTTTAAGAATGGCTTTGTGCTCTACAAGTGTGGGCACTCACTCGTCGCTTTATCATTCTCTACACTATCTTTATCTTCAAACCGCCCGACTACGCTCTTATACTTTTCATACTTTGTATAAAATTTAACATTCACATCATATAGAGCACTGAATCGCGTACGACCTCTTTAAACCATTAAACTAACCTCAATATTATTATAAACCCGATGAAAATTTGCTTTCCATCTTTATGGTTTAATTTCATATGTTTATTTAATTCAGTCAATACCGGAAAATTCCGCGAAAATTTTTTATATATTTAATAGTATAAAAATTATTCATATATTTTTTTGTACAACTAAAATTTTTCTCAATCGAATTCTATTATTCTGATCAATTTTTTTTTTTATACAATTTTCCTGATGGACACTAAAAAATTTTTTAATGAAAACCGAAAAGTGTAAAAAAAAAAATTCATAAAATATGAAGTAAATTATGAAATTTATCATTTAGCTTAACCCCTATGTAAAAATTTTTTTAAAAAATTTCCAACCTTTCCTTAAATAAAAAAAATTTTCATAGAAAATGGAGGAAATTAAAGAAAAATGTTTTCTATTCATAATAAAAAATTAGTTTTGTGGTCAAAATTAAACTGAAATTCATCTTTAGCTTGACCCTTACTAAAAAATTTTCTACAAAATTCCAACCCTTCCCTTAAATAAAAAAAAATTTTCATAGAAAATGGAGGAAATTAAAGAAAAATGTTTTCTATTCATAATAAAAAATTAGTTTTGTGGTCAAAATTAAACTGAAATTCATCTTCAACTTGACCCTCTCCAAAGTTTTCAAAAAATTTGACCCCTCCATTAAATTAAAAAAAAAAAATTTCTATTTTCCCAATAACTAAATATTTAAAAATATATTGAACCCAGACCTCAAGTTCTCCATTAAAAAAAAAAAATAATTACTCAATACAATTAAATAAAATTTTCAAATATAATTCTTCCAAACTCGAGCGCGCGCTAAATTATTCTTCTCAGTCAATAGAAGTAACCATAAATAAAATTGAAAGTCATCGTAATAAACATCAGTATTACCTTTAAATTTACAGTACCTAGATTCCAAATTACCTGTACTCCCAGTTTATTTACTTAATTATTCAAAGCTACATTAATTTAATTTCCCATTAAATAAGTTATCTTTTAATTAACTCATTAAATAATAGTTTATGTAACATAATTACACATGGCATACCCAGTATCAGTGAAATCGAGTATTTAAAATAATAATATCAAGGCTACTGTACGTAAACTTTGGAAATTCCTGGCAAGAATCTCAAATTTATCTGATCAAATAACCGGTTTACGTTCGTGGTCGAGGGTGTGTTGCATAATTTAACAATAACTCCTTATTCGTTCTATATATTATACATACATGTATATATTATGTAATTAATAGGATAGTCTAATATACATGCGATGAATGTAAATCATATATATACTAAATTTCTCATATATTTGAATGTGTGAATTCTTATCTACTTATGAAATAACTCGATATACATTTTTTTTTTTTTTTTTTTTTTTTTTTTATTTTATAAAAATATCTGTTACTCAACGGCTTACAATTGAGGCTGACATTAAGCAAAAAATATATCAGTCAGAAATACATTTTGTATCGAAGAAAGTAACATTAATTAGTTTTATAAATTTGCTGGAGATTATTGTTCGATGCCGAAAAATTTTAAAAATCCGTGGTAGAAGGTACGAATATCGACTCCTACACCGGTGAAAAATTGTACTATCGCTGCCCAGACAGCGGCCGTAAAACCTAGCTGTTCAGTTTTCGCCGCAGGAGGTTCTGTAGTTTGAGCAGCGGCGATTTGTGCTTTTGGAATATCCACTACTATACAATTTACCTACACAAATCAAAAATTTTTTTTTTAATTATTAATTTTTCTGCTGAATTAAACAAGGGAAGGGAGATAAGACAGAATTTTTTTTTCATAAATTCGTGGGGTCATTTACTATTTATTTGAATTAACAAATGAAAATCATTTTTTTTTTTTAATTAATATTTTTACACCAAACTAATTAGTGGGAAAAAATTAATTTTTTATGTGGTATTGATCAATTAAATTTGTATGGTGATTACGGATATTATGGTAGTTATTAATCTCGAGTAATTAAAATTTTTTTTAATTAACTGTAAAATGTAAGCATGCAGAAGTAATTTAATTTATTTTAAATTTATTCGAGGGCACTAATTAATTGGTGATAAAGAAAAATTAATTTGTTCTGTTTACAAATTTAATAAATTGAGTTTTTTTCTATGGAAAATTGTAAAAAATAATTTTCTGAGATATAAAATGATGGAAAATTTATATCAATAGATTTTTTTTAAAAATTATCAGAATTTTGCTCTAGTTCTATTTAAAAATTAAAAATCCAGAAATTCGCAGACAATCAAAAACTTTTTGATTTTTTTTTCAACATCAATTACAAAAAAAAAAAAAAAAAAAAACCAAAAAAATTCACATTTAGAAAATTTAAAAATCTGTATGTGCAATTTTTTCAAAATTTTTTTTTTTGACAATTTATCGTTTTAAAAAATAATCAAAAATTATTAGACGCCAGCTGATTTGAATATCATAAAAATTGATTTTTTTTTCAGCTCTTTTTTTAATGGATGAAGTGAAAAAAATGAAAAAATATATCAGATATTCAAAATTTAAATTTAAGATTTGAAAATATAATAACACATAATTATCAATTTTTAATTAATTTCATAAATATAAAATGTAAAAACTTCATGATCCTAAAGTTAGCAGACAAACTAACAATTTTCGAATTTTTTTTCAACAGTTTAATTAAAAAAAAATAAAAAATAAAAAAAATGCACATGTAGTAAATTTAACAAACTATAGGTGCAATTTTTCCAAATATTTTTTTTTATAATTTTCCATTTAAAAAAAAAATCCAAAATTTATTAGACTTCGGCCAACCAGTCTCATAAAATATTTGAAATAATCATGAATTAAATCCGGAGTCAATGCGGAGTGAATTTGTAACGTAGACTTTTTCAAAATTTAATCCGAGACTGAAATTTTTTCCAAAAGGCATTTTTATTATACCAACACTAGATCAAAGCGCATACAAGTCAAAATAAATTCCACTCCGAAATAATTCTAAAATCTTTTCCAACTAAAAACTAGTGAACACACTTCTGCACGATTACTCAGTAAAAATAATAAATTACTAATTAAAGCCATTGAAAAAAAAAATATTGTTTGTCTATTTTTCGATAATAAAAAAAAAAAAATAAATTATTGGGTACTTACATAAGCAAAAAGACAGCAAAGCAGGAAAACGAAAACAAGTATGCGGACCATTTTTGACGTTTTTTCTTAACTTTTTCCAAAACAGAAAATTACAAGTGTCCTTCGTGAACTGTGGCACACGACTGTACTGAAAATGAAAAATTTCCTTCTTTATATAATGTTTTTTTTTGGTCATTAAGATAAGAAATATACAGACTTGAGCATCCATCAAAATTTCTGATGGTAAATTCCCTAATTTACTTTTATCTATTTCCAATCTGATAATTTTGTGCCCGAGCTTTAGTCACAGAAAATAAAATCGAACTCCTCATTACTTTCTCATTATCATTATCATTAAAAATACTTTAAGAATTTGAACATTGAAACTTCCATTTATGTTAATGACAAAAGTAAAATGCTGACGCACTATTTTCAATGAATAAATATTCAATAACTCATATTATTATTTTATACATAAATTTATTCTTAATCAAGGACTAATGAAAGATGACAGCTGATAAATCAGTAGCGTATTTTATTACAAATGCTAATTGAACGAACAATTACAAAAATTAATTAAAATAAATAAATGCTTTCAGCAAATATTTATGCGCTTCAATTATTTGCGCGTAGTTTCTGCCCGGGGGTAAATTATTGACAATTTAATTACACTATGATCAGTCAGGCTTCTATTTTCTCGTAACAAAATTCATAAATCATTACCCGAAGTCATATTTATATATTTATATTAATGAAAGTATGAATTTGTAAACTATGAAATTTAATGGTAATTATTTTTAATTGACATCAATTATTTGTTTAATTAAAAAAATAAACTTGGGGTAATAATCATTGATCTGGAAAGTATACGATTGCAAAAGTTTATGCTGATAGATATTTATTTATTTGTACGAATGGAGACGTGAAAGGTAGATTATACTAGATGATAGAGACAATTCAAGGACGGAAATATAACCAGATTGATTTTTAGCTGCATCAGCGATAATGAAATACCTCCGCGGGATCAGTTACTTCGGGGACCGTTTAAAGTTACGGAGATAAAAAAGTTTCCGTTGTTGTTGAGAAAAAATTGTTGGTTTATTTTTTTTTGAAGCTGCTTTTAAGTGTTAACTTGCAGTGCTGTTCTATTTAAATTAATTCTTGAGACAAGTGTCTGCTTCGTAGTTTAAATTATTTATTATATTTACGTGCGATAAATGTTTATTTGTCTGAAGATTTTGTAAAAGTATACTTATGTATTTTTAAATTGTAACACGTAGGTAATAAGATTATATTTTACTGCATTGTCATTTTTTTACGGAGTTGTTATCTACTATTTTCTAAAAAAAAAATATATATATATATATATACGTGGGTGTGTAAATGGTTATGGTTTATATGAGAAAAGGGGCAATTTGACCAGATACAAAAATTTTTCATTTTTAATAAACTTTTTTTTTACCCGCATGAAAATATATATGGTTAACATATATTAAAAAATATATGTTACAGATATAAATATATATGTGACAATACATGAAATCTTATATAGAACTGTATATAGATTTTGGCCGATTTTATTATATTTTTATATATGATTTCTCTTATGTGATTTCATATATTTTCGTATAACTTCAATATATTATTTATATATTTGAAAACTTATAATTTCAATATATTCAAACATAAATGTTATTTATATATGGAAACAAATAAGAATACATATATAATTAATCATTATATGCCACGATATATGTACCATGTATTCAACTTTATAAATTTTTATATATTTTTCGATATATAGAAGCATATAAGTCTCCCCATATATGTAAGAATAAATAAAATACATTCTTTTCTGTCTTTCTCTCTCTGTTATAAGATTCAAACATTTTGTTTAGAATATATATGTGTGCTAGCTTACAAATTTACATATATAATTATCAATATATGTAATACATATATGTGCTAACTTATAAGTTTACATATATGATTTTAAATATATATAATACATGTATTAACTTATAAACTTACGTATATAATTAATTATATTAAAACTTAGTATATTATATATAAGAAAATATATATCGTTTTTGGCCACTTATATGCTCCCATATTGATTATATATTAATCCATATATATTTATCATATATGCTATTTTCATGCGGGTATTTCTGATTGTCGTAGACTGGGTACGAAAAATTTTGAAAAAAATTTTTTTTTGTCTTAAAATTATGTCTTATTCTGTCTCAAGTACTCTTATATAGTATAAGAATTTCTATGATAAATAAAAATTACGGACCTCAAAAAAAAAAAAAAAATCAGGAAATTTGACCAGATTGGATTTTTTTTTTTTTTTTTTTTTTTTTTTTTTTTTTTTTTCAATTTCTTGTCACCTAAATTATTTTATTGAGAACTAAAAAAGTTATACTATGGGGTAAAATGGGTAATTTCTTAAAATTTTGTTGATTTATTTATTTAATTATCACATGAGCTTTAATTGTTGTATAGTAGGTACGAAAATTTGTTTTGTCTGAAATATAATGTCTCATTTTGTGTCAAGTACTTTTATATAGATATAAAAATTTCTTTATAATATAATAGTCATATAGAAATATGTACAATCCAGCGCACGTAGAAAAAAAATTAATAGACCGGAACAATAGAATTAAGAATTTTATTGCCGTGCGAAGGACATAAAAATTTTTTTCCGACCATAAAAATTTTTTTTGTTAATAATTTCTTACTTTTAAATCACGATAAAAATAAAAGTGGATACTTAGAGGCGATTGCCATTTTAATGGACAATTAGATGATAGAATTTTAAACGAATCTTGTGCTTGATTAAAATACTAATTTATGTAATTAACGCAATTAAAGCTGAGTAGGATTAATGAGGAGCGTGATTATAATTTTTTCTTTGAAAATTTTTTTTGGATACTCGGGTCATTGATAAGCATTCAAAGCGATTTTCCTTTGAGGGTTTAACAAATTAAAGCTCTTTGAACTGGTTCTCATTGAATGTCATGTTTTATATGAAGTAATAGTCGGAAAGCGATTGAGCATTCAGTCATTTATGTACTGAAACATGTGATGCTTTTTGAGGTCAAGTTATTTTCTGGAGGTATAATTTTAAAGGGTCGAGAGTAATGAGACACTTCCTGGAGATTTAAAATGTATCAACTCGATGTGTGCAAATGAATTAACTCCACTTCAATTAATGTTTCAATTTATTTTTAATTAATTACTTGAATTTATAAAAAACTCCTTGAAACTAAATACTTTTCAATTTTTTTTTTTTTTAAAAAGTCCTGTAATTTTTTTAAAAATTGTAATTTTGAATTTTTACTTTTTTCTCAGCTTCGATCTACATAAATTTCTACAGATCTAAGTAGATCTCAATAATTTAAAAAAGTTAAATATTCTGAGAATTATAATTAAAAATTTTTTCATTTTCCAAAATTTCATGAAAAATGGAAATTTTGAATTTCTAAAATATGATAATTTTATTTCGATCTTGGTAGATCTTTAGAGATCTACATAGATCCCTAAACTCAAAAAAATTAAATTTTCTAAAATTTAAAATTTTTTTAAGTCACAAAATTTCTCAAAAAATGAAAATTTTCACAATTTTTTTTCCTCAGTATGATCTATATCGATCTTTATTATCTGAATAGATCTCAATAACTAAAAACAAAATTCAAATTTCTTATATTTAAAATATTCAAAATTTTTTTCAAAGCTTCCGAAATTTTTAAAAATCCAAAATATTGAATTTAAAAAATTTCATAATTTGCCGCCTCTTAATTTCGATCTCCATAGATCACCAATCTACAAAAATTTAAATAATAATTTTTTTCCGCCTCCCCAGGTAAAAATTCCCATAAAAAATTCAAAATCGCTCATAAAATCAACGCCGACGTCCACATACGTCACAAATTTATGAAAAAACTTTCTTACCGCAGTCTTACATTCAAATTTTTCAAATCCCCTCTAAATTATCAATTTATTATTCAATTATCCTAAAAAAAATTTTTGGCGCCAACTCAATAAAATTCAAATTTTCATTTTTCATAAACTGACCCAATTACTTACCAACACTAGAATAATTTCTCAATTTATTCTAATTGCCTATAACCCTATCATAAAAAAACGACATTTGCATTTAATTGCCGCAAATTTATTATTAAAAAATTTAAAAAAAAGATCTCTTTCTGCAGGTAAAAAAGTTAATTTACGTAATAATGGCAAACTTGGTAGCAACAGATGCCTTGAGGAGTAATTTTAATTCAAAAGAACGATGGAGAATATTAAAAAACATAATAATGATTGGGATTGCATTCATGATTCATTTTACGGCATTCATGGGTGCAAGTAACCTCCAGAGTTCGATAAATGCCGACCAATCACTCGGTACATTTACACTCGCCTCTATCTATGGAAGTCTTATACTCAGTAATATTTTCTTACCTGTACTTATGATAAGGTACGTTTCATATTTTTTTTTTTTTTAACTAATCTATGTCAACTGGACAAACGGACTTTAGATAAATTCTAATTTGTGGGTTCATTTATTTTTTTACTGATAGTATTCGACGTCATTAGAGTAAATTACTCAATGGTAATTTCTTAGCTCATTAACATTAATTACTGTCGATTACATGAATCGTGATGTATGCAGATAATTTACTGACGATTGGGTATAATGGACACCTTAAAAATTTTTAAATAAAAAATTCAGATTCATATTTATTTTTAATTGAGTGAAGTGGAAGCCTAAAAAATTTTTTGATTCTGCTCCGGAAGCAATTTTTTTTTTTAACGGAAATTCTGATAAGAAATATCGTATCAATTGAATTTAAACCCGTATGAAAATAACATATATGGTTGAAATATATGTAAAAATATATCATAAATATCAGAAGTAAATGTGGCGAATTTAACTACATTTTCTGATATATTTTTTTTTATATTAAAAAATATAATATTCATCATATACGAGTCCGTATATGTTTAGCATATATAAAATATATATGTTAATCATATACAAAAAATATATTTTCATCATATATGAAAATATATATTCTTGTCATATACAAAAACTATATTTTTATCATACACAAAAATATATATTTCTATCATATATGAAAAATATATTCTGATCATATATAAAAACATATATTTATATTGTGTATGGAAAAAAAAGGTTTCTTATATATATGACCCACTCCAATTAAATTAGATATAAATTTTGATATATTCTTTAAATTGCAGATAAAATTATCGAAATTAGTTAATTTGAAGCGAATATATAATATATCCATATACATATACATACACCGAATAAAATATATGCTTAAATATAACAAAGAAAATATATGGTGGCATATATAATATAACTTATATGCTACCATATATTTCATTTTAAATAAAAATTTCATATTTTTTGAATATAAAAGGAAATATATCAATACAATATATTATAAGGTAAATGTAAATGTATATATGGCTTAATATAAAAAACATATAAGTTACATATATAAAATACATATATTTACTACTGTATATAATTTTATATTAAATCGGCGAAAATCTCTATATGATTTTTTATAATATATCATATATTTTTTTGTTTCAAACATATATGACTTTATATATTTTAACCATATATTGTTTTTTCATACGGAATTTGAATAAAAATTTTTATCTAAAAATTCAAATATTCGATTTACTTTACAAATTATTAATTTTAATTATTTAAAAATTTCAAACTCTTCATACTTAATCAAAAAAAATTCCTTTAAATATATGTCAAATATTTAGTCGCGCTGAGATCCGATATACTTAATATCAGCAATAAATTTAATCGACATTTATAAAAAAAACTTCAAAGAGTTTGACAACAAATTGACATCAAAAAAAAATATAAAGAGTAATTCAGGAAATTTCGATTAGTCGACTCCGGAAATTATCTTCCCTCCTATTTCTTTGACAAATTTAATGGGTTTAGCTCTCGTCTATCTTAGTTTATCCGTCCACTACCGAAATTAATCTCTCCGCAAGTCAGTACTCGACGGGAAATTAATGCCCCTACTAAATTTAAAAAAAAAAAAAACCAAAACACAGCACAGTGCAGAAAAAATAGGACAACAAAACAAACAAATAAATAAATGAATAAATATATGAATGAAATGTTATTTTATATAGCGGTAACAATATTTTGTACTTTACAGTTGGTTAGGATGTAAATGGACAATTTCACTGTCATTTATTGCATATATTCCGTTTATAGCCGCGCAGTTTTACCCCAAGTTCATGACAATGATTCCAGCTGGGTTGGCCGTTGGATTAGGCGGTGGGCCATTGTGGTGTGCTAAGTGTACATATTTAACGGTAGTTTCAGAAGCTTATGCAACAATATCTCAACTCGGAGCTGATGTTCTTGTTACCAGATTTTTCGGAATGTTTTTTATGTTTTATCAAATGGCACAGGTCTGGGGTAATCTGATTTCTTCAGCTGGTTCGTAATTATTGTTATTACCATTGTAAATAAATGTACCAGTACTGGAACACTCAAATTACGGGACCATTTTTTATAACTTGATAAAAAGTTTTTATATAAATTGTCACTGAAATTTAGGGGAAATAAAGCCGCTGAGAAAAATTTATCTCGATCCTAAATATACTGGAGTATATATTTTTTAAGATGAAAAATATTTATAATACTGAGAAAAAAAAAAATTGGCGGGAAATAATTTGGCGGCAAAAAAAAAATTTTTAAATACTTGATAAATTTAATATAAATATAAATTCATATATATCAAATTTATCAGGTCAAAAATAAAAAAAAAAAACCCTAATTTTGAATAAAAAAATTTCATTTCATTCTACGGCAAGAAAAATGTTTGCCTTTTTTTTTTTATGCTAGAGCTCGTTCTGGTAATGGCACATTTATCATATTTATTTAAAAACAAGTGGATTATTTATTAAGATATTATTTGCAGTATTATCTTACGGCAAAGGAGATTTGCCAGTAGTAGAATTGAACAGCACAAAAGTATCTGAAATATGTGGAGCTAATTTTTGTCAAATAGTTGAAGAAAATCCCAATTTAGCTCCACCGCCGGTCGAGCGAATCCATTTAATATCCGGAATTTATCTTGGCTGTATGGTCCTGGCGTCTCTGATTGTCGCGTTTGGAGTTGATTCTTTATCAAGGTAATTCAAAACATTTACTGTTGTGTACACTGGCCGTCATGTAATTTATCTTACACACTTTTCAATCCTCGGTACTCATTTTTCACCCCAGTTTCGTATGGAAGAAAAAATCATATTAATTTAAATGGACCCCGAGACTTCAATACCATGAATATTTTAAATTAAAAAATAAATAATTAGCATTTTTATATTATAATATATAAATGCAATTAGTGATTAATCTTCATGAGAATAATCAATCATTATCTAACATTACTCATCACTAATTTATTTGTATCCAGCGATGCGCATATTAAATAGCCTCATAAATTATCCCGGCATTATTTCCCAGATCTGCTTATCGTCTTCAAGTTTCACTGGCATTAAAAATAACAAACATTTTTTTTAATCAAAAATTGTACATCGCGAACGCTTATATAATAATTTAATTTATTAGAATTGATCACTTTGAATTTTAATGTTTTTTCATTTAGTGAATACGTAACATCTAGACAGAGACAACTATAAATTTATAGAACGAAAAACATTTTAAATGAATTATATTATAAAATTTTATGAGTGGATGTTGAAGAGCTTCAATAATTAATTAGGATATTGAAATACGAAAATTAATTACCATTGGTCGGTTATTAATTTAAATATCTGTCTGAATTAGTATATCTACGATTTATGTCGCGTTTAAATTTTTAAATTAACCCGCCATTTTTTCATGTGTTCAAAAAACGGAATTTATTTATGCGACTGCCGCGCCAGTGCTGCTGCCAGTCGGCAGAAAGCGAAAACACTAAAAAAAAATGTCAGCTGATTCAGTCATCCACTATCGGTTTTAGGGATTAATTATTGATTATAATTAAACAAAAAATAATAAAATAGTGATTTTCTATAGAGTTCTGTTCTATGAAAATCCAAAGCTAATGAAAAAAAAAATTAGGTCGATTAGTTGCGTTTATCGGAAGTTATCGTGTTTACAAACATCCGGCCAATCTGACCGACATCATAAATATTTTTTTTCAAAGTTATTTTTTTGTCATTAATATTTAAATAAACCGACCAGGAATTGCATCAGACTCATTTATAAATAAACCTTCTTTGCGATGTCATAAATTATTTCCTACTATAGTTTATCATAAAAGTCGCAGAAATAATTAAACGTGAGTAAAGCAGTCAGAACTTTCAATGTGTAAATAAAATACTCAACGTTTTCGCGTTCGAGTTGTGCAATCACTCAAAACATCTCTACCACATTAATACGTTAATTATTATTCAGTATTTACAGTAATTACCAACTTCTAAAATTACCACTTCGTTATAAAAAAAAGTTATGAAAATTTTTTGCAAGCGTCATCACCAACAAAATCTTCAAAAATTTTTAGCTCAATTAGGAAAACGTCATAAAAATAATAAAATAATTTATTAACCCGTGTAATAACCTGCTCTTACTTTAATCAACAAGAATGTATTTAATTACTCTATAAAATTATATAGCTCTAGTTAACTTGCGTCTACAACCTATAGGTTATTCCACGAACTTGCAAGATTTCAGAGCTTCCATAAAATTGTAATGTTAAAACTTGCACCTGAACCAAAAGTTTAAATTTCTGTCCTGTTTTAGCGCATGCGCTATCTTCTTACAAACTGGATATCCCAATCTGCGTCTCTGTCACCCCAGCCTACGACTTTTGTCAGCAATTATACACCCGTATCATAATGTCCTATTTTTCTCCCTAGGTGTGTAATATACTATTAAAAAAACTTTTTTTTTTTGCTGATAAAATTAAAAAAAATTGACTAGAAATTTCATCAGACTCATATATTAACAACCTTTCATTGCAATTTTTATCCATCTCCAACTTTAGTCTGTCATAAAAATGCAGCAGCAATTTAACGTAAGCAAATCATTTGGAAATTTAAATGTCATTACTAAAGCACTCTGCGCAACACTTTAAATGTGCAAGTAGATATCGCAAACAGTTTAATTGACTAAAGAACTATCAAACCCGACATAAAAATTTGCATTACCAGAATTATGCTATTATCATTACACTATTTCAGGTACGATAAGGGTAGAACTGGATCAGCAACCGGACAATCGGGGCTCAAATTGCTCGCCGTAACATTAAAACTGTTGAAAGAAAAACGTCAGTTACTTATATTGCCGATAACAATTTTTATTGGAGCAGAACAAGCGTTTCTATTCGCTGATTACAATGCAGTGAGTAAAATAGAATTTTTATTTAGGATGTCTTTTGAAAGGTTTCAAAACCTTGTAATTTATTGTTGACTAGTCTTTTGTTTCGTGCGCATATGGAATAAGCAACATTGGTTTTGTCATGATTTGTTATGGTGTCGCAAATGCAGTCGCTGCCTTAGCAACTGGATCAATTGTTAAACTGACAGGACGGATTCCAGTTGTTGTCTTTGCGTTTCTACTTCACTTGCTCCTCATAATAGCACTTTTGTATTGGAAACCTACGCCAGAACAGGGCAGTATATTTTACCTGATGTCGGGACTGTGGGGGATCTGCGATGCAATTTGGCTGGTCCAAGTTAATGGTACGCATTTTAAAACATCTATCATTTGGTTGCTTTTATTGCTCTGGTCGGTGATTGGCCGATCATACGCGAGGTAGATTCAATCAAAATTTAATATGATAAAGAATGAATCTTTTTTTATCGGCTATTGGAATGATGGAAGAGTTCATACTTATCATCTGTAAGTTTTCTGATAGCCTGACTGCCTGGTCATAAAATTGACATCATTTAGTTGCGATCAAATTGATGTCAACTTGACGTCAAATTTCTGAGGAAATTGAAGTCAACTTTTACTTTCAACTTTCTTAGGAAGTTGGCGTCCAGTTGTCAACTTATGGAATTGACAACTTTTGACATCAATTTGATGACAAGTTGTAACAGTCGTCGCTAACTTTCCGGCAGTTTGGCTATCAGGGTAGGTGGCAGGTGCATCGGTTATCCCAAAAGACGAGAATTCTGAATGAGACTTACCATCCGTTGAATATGACTAGAGTTTCGAAATTTAGCAAAAGATGGCGGTTATATTTAATTGAAAAAAATCAGATTAATCTAAATTTATTAGATTTTTGATAAAAAATTCCCAATTTTTCGATCTCAAGCTCCATATGAGCCAACCAATATGGAAACCGACCAAAATTTTGATTAAAAACTTATGACGTATGGACTCGAAATTTGTTTCTATCGTTGATGAATCTGGGGGTGAATTGATTTTTTCTTGTAATATTGTTTCAGCTTTAAGTGGGATCCTGTTTCCTGGAATGGAAGAAGCAGCGTACTCGAACTTTCGACTGTGGGAAGCCACTGGTTCAGTTATTGCGTACTCTTATAGCTCTTATTTATGCACCAGCACTAAATTGTATTTACTCATTGGTATTTTAATAATCGGGGTCGTAGGTTATGGTATTATTGAGTTCACCGGAACTATTTCTAAAGTTATTTTAGTTGATCCGAAAACTGACTTCGAACTAGTAAACAGTCGCGAGCCCGCCAATGGAAATTAATTTAAAAAATTTCAAATAATTTGTTTATTTTTTTCATTATCTTTAATTACGACTTAATTTTTTTTTTACTGCCAAAAAAAATTGATTGAATTATTGGGGTAAAATTCGTCACCCAAATAAAATTTTGAAAAAATTAATTGAAATTTTTTTTCATTCATTTCAAAATTATTATAAAATTTCAAGCAGTTCAAAGTACTCGGAGTAAAATGGGTCATAAAAAATTCAATTTTTTATATTCGCTCTAAATTAAGAAATAATTTCATGTCAGAAGTATTTCGTTTACTGAGAACGTGCAATAATAGATATAATGATAATAATAATAATAATAATATTAGTGAATAAAATATATCTACAAATAATTCATTCAAATCCAATACATCGCACTTACCTCGTTAATAGAAATTTCATCATGAATTGATTATAATTTTAAATAATTAAATAAAATGGTTTTATAAATATCTATTAATACATCTGATAATTTTCTCAATCGGAAAATAAATTAATAATCCAAAATTCGATATAATAATAATAATTTCGTCTCAATAATGAAGCAAAGTTAAAACCTCTTAATTATTAAAATTACATTAAAATCGATTCCGTTCAAAATTATTACTTTTCAGCTGAATATTTATCAGATCTGAAGCTCAGTATCGCGTATATATAAATATCGCGATTTCAAAAATGTGTTGCTGTCAATAATGAACGAGTATTTTTAAAAATGAGAATTTCTGGTCAATGTCTCAGGAACAGTTTTCATTAAATTAAAAAAAAATAATTTTTTTCTACGAAAATTAAAATTTTGCATTCTATTGACCTGGATTAAAATTTTGATTTATATCGACCTGTGATTTACATCATCCAAAACTACGAAAAGTCAAATTTTCAATCTGGAAAAATTTTTAACTCTGATTTCAAAAAAATTTTTATTTTTTTAGTTTTCTCTATTTTTAAATTTTTTTAAATTTCCCGCCTTTTTTCTAGATGCCACTTTTGAATCCTACCGTACCACAAGAGCTGCCAGTAGTTAGTAAAGAAGGAAAAATAATAAAAATAAAAAATGACAGCTGAATTTTTCATTAATTACAGAGTTAAGTTTTTAATTTTTGTTTAATTACAATTAAAAAAAAAGGATTTGGATAGTGAATTTCCATAGGGTTCTTGTGACAAGTGATACAAAGCTACAAAAAAAAAGTCCGGGCTTTTTATTATATTTTTTAGAAGTTATCGTGGTTCTGAGTTTGCGCATGACAACCCACTGCAATGGTTTCTTGGATTAAAACAGATCATTTTGATTTATGAACTAATTAATTGACTAATTATCGGCTCAAAATCATTCCTTAATAAATTATCTTTGTACTAGTACACAATTTACCCATTTTACTCTAATTAAAAAAGTATAGAGACGATTTAACGTGAGTAAATCAGTCGAAAAAATTGAGTCGATCATAAGGTCCGCACTTAAAGTATGTAATTGATAAAAAAATTATATTAATTAAGGTAGAGATCACTAACGACGACTAATATTTATATAAATAACTTAAATAATTTTTTTTTATATTATTATTAATAATTGTAATTAATATTAATATATATTTATATAAGTAATAAAGTAAAAATAAAAAAATGAGTGAGGTATATAGTAAAGAAAGGATTTTTTTTTTTTTTTTTTTTTTTTTTTCATTGTTAAATTGATTTTATAATATTGTGTAACAGTCTATTTAAATATATATTTATGTACAATGTGTATGTAAGTGATTTATTTATTAATGAATTATTGACGATTGTTTTTATTTATTTTGCTGAAAACTGTTACGAAACATTAGCCCATGTTTATTAATTTATTTAATATAATTATTGTTAATTAATTAATTAATTAAATTTTTTTTCTTGGTTTAAATGTCTCCTAGAAATATGACACTGACACTCATAAATACGTGTTTGAATTTTTAATACTCATATCAATACTCTTATAATGAGCTACAAGTTATTCATGTTTTTTTTTTTTTTGGTTTTTTTTTTTTTACGAAGAAAATACACATGATCTACATACATTTTGGATTTAGTCGCATAACAAAATTTAATAACCAGAACATCTCTGTACAAACGTTTTTTTTTTTTTTTTTCTATCAAAAAGATAAAATAACTCTGGTATTTAAAGATCGAAATTTTGAATTTTGAATTTATATTTATTCATTATTTATTATTATTATTATTATTACTATTGTTATTATTTATATTTATTATACAACTGGTTGTCAGTTTAAAATTTTGAATTTATATTATATTTTCAACTCGTCAATTTATTATATCAACCATGTAAATTTTCTTTGCATGTCTAGCTATTTGATAGCTGTACTTTTATGTATAGTATGTATAATATATTAAAGGTACTTTAATATTACAATACCTATTTTTTATTTTTATTTTTATATACAAAGGATTCCACTCCTTTTAGTGTTTCATGTTTTATGATCGCCATTTATAATTATTTATCATCCCCAAAATATTCAGATATGATCATATATTGACAAAAATTATCATATATAACCATATATACTCATACATATTCATATATGACTATTCACTCCTAAATAAGATCATATATCAATTTTTATGAACAAATATGATCATATATGAACATATATGATCATATATGAATATATGATCATATAAAACCATTAATGACGTTTTATGATCATATATGACATCCCTTGCTCGAACAAGATCATATATGACTTTATATGATCACATATGACTATGATTGCTTATACGAAGCCATATATGATATTATGTAAACAATATGGTCATAGTCGAACATGTATAGTCATATATGACTATGCGTGCTCATATAAGACCATAAATGACTATATGATCATATATGACTACACTTGTTCATACAAGGCGATATATGACTCTATGTGAACATTATGGTCATATTTTAACATATATGATCATATATGACTATTCGTGTTCATATAATGCTATTTATGATTTTATATGAATATTATAATCATCTATGATCATATATGACTTTATATGACCATATATGACTAAGTATGTTCATATACGATCATATAAAATCATAAATGGTTTTATGTGGACATGCATAGTCATTCATGGTCTTATATGATCTTGGATTTGTTCTTATACCCCATATATGATATCAGATATAAATATATATGATCATATCTGAATATTTTTTGGCAGATGGGTAAAAATATCTACAGTGAAAATAAAAAAAATAATAAATGCAAATGGGATTGTTTCTGTTAAATTTAAAAAATATGTATAGTAATAGAATTTCAGTAGAATATTATTTATTTTATTATTAATATTATTACTATTATAATTATTATTATTATTATTATTATTATTAGTATTATTATTATTATTATTATTATTTAGTAACAATAAAATGATTAAGGAGGTAAAGAAATGTTAAATCGTATGGCAGATTGTTGTTTTGGACTAGCTTCGTAAATTTATTTAAATTTTATTTATTTATTTTGTTCACATATCATCGTCCTTGTTAGTTTTATTTAATTTTCTTTATTTTTTATGTTGAATAGAGATTTAGTAGATGATTAATAGTGCGTGAAAAGGAAATTTTAATATAGTAATATAATATACTTTCACAGAAGTTATTGCGCTTTTATACCTTACTATTTATATTTTTTAATCAATACTTAAATATTTTTTATTTATTATTTTATTATTATTATTAATATACTTTATTTTCATATTATTAACTCATATGTTGGCGTAATAATTCTAGAGAGTCTTTGAGCCTGGACGTCGTAAAATTGATACCCAAATCGACGCATTGCGTTTTATCTTTTATCCATCTTACAGCACTGAGCATCCGCCCAAAAATAATCTAAATTAATTTTTCACAATAAAATCTAATACCCTGAATTGTTTTTAATTTTAAAGAAATTATAAAAAACTTATAATTCGATTTTTTTTGCTCACGTGCATTTTAAACTAAAGTTCATTTTCAAATATACAAATAAATAAAAATAATTTTGACACAATTCCCCAGGAAAAAATATTTCGATATCGTCATATATGAATTTATGCATCATTAGTAAATTTAGATCATATATAAACAGATACGACCATCTATCAATATATGTGATCATATATGAATATGTACAATCATATATGGTCATATATGATCATATGTGGTCATATATGGTCATATGTGATCATACATGAACATATGGGATCTTATGTGATTATATATGAATATCTATGATCATATGTGAACATATCTGGACATGTATGATCATATATGACCATATGTGATCATGTATGAATATGTATGATCATATATGAACATGTATGATCATATATAAACATATGTGATCATATATGAATATGTATGATCATATATGACCATATGTGATCATGTATGAATATGTATGATCATATATAAACATCATATGTCAACATCTATAGTCATCTGCGATCACATGTGAACGTATGTGATCTTATGTGAACGTATATAATCATGTGTGGTCATATATGATTATATGTGATCATATATGAATGTGTAGGATCATATGTTCATATGTGAACGTGTATGATCATATATGAATATATGTGATCATATATGATTATATGTGGACGTATGTGATCATACATGAACATTTATAATCATATGTGAATATTTATGATTATATGTGATCGTATGTGATTATATCTGATGTTACTTAAAGTCTTAAATGATCAAATCTACAATATATGATCATATCTTAGTATTTTTTCCAAGCCGTCATTTGGTATCACCTTAGAAGCAACAAGTTGATAATAAATACTTGTCATTTTTATCTTCATCATCATTATCATTATTATTATTAATTTAATAGTAATTATTATAATAATTATAATTAAAACATACTTCTAAATCTACTCATACGAATCATAAGTCGTAAGTCATAAAACTATTTACACATAATACACGCGTATACGTTTTATAATCACAATTGCCGTCAAAAGTAATACAATTATACTTTTTTTGTGATGGTTATTAATCATTATCGTTATTATTATTTTTATTATTATAATTATTAAAATTAATATTATTATTATATTTGTTTAGCATAGGCAAATACTTAGACGCAAAGAAGTCATAGTTCGTAATCGTAAGATTGCTGACATGCCACAGCCTCGGCGGGATGATTCCATCTTAATTAATTTATTAATTAATTCATTTATTTATTGTTATTATTTTTAATTCAATTAAATGTCCATTGTCATCCGCGCATTTTATCCATGTCGTTATCACGTAGCGTTACAACATTCACCATTTTTATTTTTTATTAATTGTCTTTATTTATTATTATTATTAAAATTAATTCCAGTCTTTGAATATTTATTTAGACATCATCCGCACGGTATTTTTCAATGCTTGCCGTTTGTTGCAGAACCAAATTCTTATCACTTCTCTTTCGTACCCCAATTGTTGTGCCAGTGTTGTTATTTCATTACCTAAAATTTAAATATTATAATTATTATTTAATTAAATTACTTAATTAAGTAATTTAACATCACAATAAACTAAAAATAAGTCAATTTATTTTCAAATTGAATTTCTAGCGAAACTATAGATTTTAGAAAAAAGTACTTGAAACAAAAGTTGTAGAGAATTAAATTTCCTACAAAAAAAGTTTTCATACTTATCACCGTATCTTCGATAGCACAAAAGTTACAGATAAAATAAACGCGGGAACAATGAATTCAAAAATTATCAAATTTACTTTTTTTACTTCATATTGCAATTACGTCGAAATAAAGCGACTTATGAAAAAAAGTAAAGAGTCCTTTTCTGTAGGAAATTTAAATCTCTACAAAAAAGGTCTCTTTACTTTTTAACGTATCTTCGATAGTAAAAAAGTTGCAGATAAAATAAACGCGGGAATAATGAATTCAAAAATAATCAAATTTAATTTCTTTTACTTTAGATTGCGATTACATCCAAAAAACGCGATGTATGTAAAAATGTAAAGAGAGCTTTTTTGTAGAGAATTCAATTACCTACAAAATTGTTTCTATACATTTTTGTCGTATCTCTACTAGTTTAGTTAAAATTTGAAATTTTTTATGATGACTTCTGAATACAAGTTTGAAAGCTGATAGAATTTTTTTATTTTTTCAAATAAAATAAAGTAGATTACTGTTAATATGACAAAGATAAGCAATTATCTTACCAGTCGGATGTGTATTTTTATCAAAATGTGCATTGAGAAGTTCCAAAGCCTGTGGAGTAAACGATGTCCGCCGTTTTCGTTTTTTGCTTGGCTCGACTCCAATAAATTCCGTAAGATTATTGGCACCGCTTTTATACCTATAATCATAAACACTACTCTCACTAAAATTCTGGCAACTATTTATCCCAATTGAGTATTTTACTACATTAATGTAGCAAAAAAAATTTTTATGTCAATTTTTATATGACACTACCAACATTTTATAACATTTGAATTTTTTTTTTTTCAAGATAAATTATAAAAAAAAAATATTTTAAAAAATTGCACTTATAGTTTTTAAAATTTTCTACATGCGCAATTTTTTTTTTTTTTTTTTTTTGCAATTGATTCGTAGAAAACAAGATCAGAATATTTTTTATTGTCTACCAACTTTAGAATCATATTTTTATTGGTGTAAAAAAAACTAAATATAAAAAATATGAAATTACAATAGATAAATATAGAAATATATAAAATTAATGAAAAAGAGTAATGGAAATAAATGAAATGAAAAACAACTGGCAACAGCTCAAACTTTTCGTAGTTAGAATAAACTGTGAACAAAATAAAATTCACAATAATATATATATATATATATATATATATATACATATATATATATATATATACATATATATAGTTTGGACATTGAGATAAATTTATGTTTTTAATTTAACGTCGAATGACCAAAGCATCGAAAGGCAGCGTAAAATAAAAAACCCAAAACAAAAACAAAAAAAAAAAAAACTGTAAAAAATGATATCGAGTGCAGTACTTTCGATAGTTTATCGTTCATTGAAACAATATGCTAATGGAGTTTGAGGCGCCAGAATGAATATTGACCCAACAGAAGCATTTTCTCGAATTATTATTATTTAAGTGTACCATCAAGTGACCAACTTCCGGGATTTAATACAATAAGAACGATAAAGCGAATAAAAATTTATGGAGTTTAAATGATAATAATAAAAAAAAAAAGTAATAATAGATGGAGGAATAAAAATGCTTAAACATGCGGGCGTGAAAGAAAAGACAAAAGAAAATAATTAAAGACAAAGTAAAGGTGTACAAGTGATGGGGAAGTTGCGCGGGGTACATCAGAAAACCTGATTTTAATTAGTCCACAGTTTAATTACTAAGCCGATAAATCGTGCACGTGCACCGCATAAACTAGCCGCTTTCATTTTTCCGCAGTATATATATATATATATATATATATATATACATATAAAAAAAAAATGTATATATATATATATATTGTGTTGGATTGCAGTTGACGCTGGTGGCACAGTTGCACTTAGTTTTACGTCGAGAGAATGCGAGATGGGTAATTGTTGCTGTCTACAAAGCATTTGCATGCGCAATTTTCAATTCGCTCTTTTAAATTTTTTTTGCAGAGTTATTTTATCGTGATTGTGACAGTGAATAATTAGATTGTCTATAAATATTTAATCAATATATTTATATATAATGCGGTAAAATTTCAAATCTCTGATTAAATATATCTAATGAAAATTTATATTTTTTTTTTTGTACAAATGCCGATTGACGATAATTTTTTATTGTTCTTTAGTTGTAATTAACATTCCGTATTAATTAGAATACGCAATTAATCAGGTAGATTCAATTAGCGAATTACCAATTAGCACGCACGTGGTCAGTAACCCCCGCACGCCATCTACATTAAGCGTCTGGTAATACGGTCATTCTAATCGCGGGGAAAAAAAATCTGAAAAAATTAGGGGTAAAATGGGTCAAGAAAATTTTTTTTTTTCAAATTAAAAATTTTGGTACGAATTTAAAATTTGAAATTTTTGCTGGCCCAAATTACCCCAGTGCCCATTTTGCCCCTAACAGTTAAAAAATATGAAGACTGATTTTACTACGAAAAATTCAAATTTTGAGAAAAAGTTCCGTTTCCCGCCTTTTTTTAAAAAATAGAATTAAAAAAAAAATCTGGTCCGAATTTGAAAATTTTTTCTGGCCAAAATTACCCCAGTGTCCATTTTGCCCCTAGCAGTTAAAAAATGTGAAAACTAATTTTGCTCCAAAAAATTCAAATTTTTAAAAAAAGGTTCCGTTTTCCCGCCTTTTTTTTTTTTAAATTTGAAATGAAAAAAAAAAAGTACAAATTTGAAAAATAATAAAACTCACCTCTCTTCGGCTTCTTTCATCCACCTCGCAAGTACCGGTTTTATTTTCTGCGCGCTCTTGGGCGTAATATCCAATTTTTCAAACCTAAAGCCCAAAAAAGCTGTTGCTTATCCATGAAATAATGAAACTTACGGTGTAATAAATTACCCGTTAGTATTTTGAATTATAAAAAATTCCATTAGAAAAATTTTGTTTTTTCCGTTGAAATTTTTTGTGAAAGAATAATAATTTAAGGCAGTAAATTAACTAAAGGAGCACTAAAGAGTCATGCATTATATATTTTGATGTAATTTGTGTAAAAAATAAAATATAAAAAATAACAGGACATTGACAATGCGTGCATGCGTGTAGGTTTGGTGATGCCGCGTATGATGTTGCCAACGGGTTTGGTTTGTCCCAGTCGCGTGATATATCCCTCTCAACGAATAGGAATAATAATAATAATAATTATTATTATTATATCATGAGAAACATCTGAAACGACCGGTGGACGTTAATTGATACGAATATCTCGCGTGTTGGCGACACCATGCCCAAGCTTGCCAATGCCCTGGCTCCAAGATAATAAATACATATATAATTATAATATCTATATATACACATATTTCTATATATATATATATGTATATATATACATAAAACATCCGTATACACATATTCGTTAATTATACATATATATATAGAAAATCATATATGTATATTAGGTGGCTCAAAAAAAATTTTGATTTTTTTAGACTCTTACCCTTTGAAACATTAGCGTATGATAAAAAAATATTTTGAAAACTTGAGATCAAAATTTTGAGTTTAAGAGACCGTCTGAGAATTTTGAAAAATTTTTTTTTGCTGACAAAATAAATTAAGGAAAAATCGTAACCTCAAAACAAAAATTTGGTCGCTCAGAAAAAAAATTTGAAATTTCAAAATTTCGCGCCTTTGTAAAATTTGAATTTTGATGTAAAAATTTTTAAACTATTTATTTTGCCGTAACAAAATTTTTATCTCAAAATAAAATTTTTGAACATCGCTCAAAAAAAATTTCAAATTTCAAATTTCGCGCCTTTGTAAAATTTAAATTTTCAGGTAAAAATTTTCAAACCATTTATTGTGCCTTTGTAAAAAAAAATTTGGAAAATGTAAAAAACTCTCTAGCGACCTCAAAATTTTGATCTCAAGCTCGATGTAAATTTTTTTTACCTCGCTAACTTTCAAAAAAGTGAAAAATAAAAATGAAAAAATTCTCCAAGCCACCCACTATATATACATATATATAAACTATGTATAAAGAAGACAAAATAGATAATGAAACATAAAAATACAGAAAAGGTAGAGCCTAAAAATTTTCTATCTCGTATTTTTTGAGTGCTCCTTTCAATAAATTTCACACGAACTCGATTAAGAAAGCAGTTTATTCATGGCAGCGATACCCACCCCGAGTAAACGATGGCAAAAAATAAAATTTCGTCGCATGGATATTTTTTTTTTTTCGAAAAATTGATTGCAAAGGTGGGTATAACTGCATGAGTGTTAAAATTTATTAAAGATGGGTTTATTTAAAAAGAACTTGTATATAGGTTATGTTAAATAAAGTATGTAGCATGAATAAGGGGTGAACGTACATAGCTTGCTGCTGAGAGGCAATCTGCGAGGCAGCGTACATCTGGGTAGCCAGGGCACTGGGGAACAATCACCAATGCTTAAGTTAGTCGAAACGATAATAATAATAATCTAAGTTGTTTGTTGTTGGTGCTTATATATTGTGAGAGCTACACAAGGTTTGATTCCAACTATTCTTGATAATAAACTCTTGTTACTTTCTTGTACTATTATTATTTATAACATTTCACTAACTATCACTGTTACTATTATTATTATTCGTGTATCAACGCTAATTTTATTTTATTACGAGTTTATTTATTGAAATTAAACCTTGGGCTTTAACAGCAGCCGTCATACATCTATATAAATATATCTATATATTTATAGGTCACTCGGGCAAAATGACAAAAATTTTTTAGGCAAAAAAATTTTTGTTTAAAAAGTGGGCAAGTTGGTCAATCGGGAATTTTTAATTTTTTAAATTTGGACCCATTTTGAGTCTTAGTAAAATTACGTCAGCAAAAAAATTTTTATACAAAAGAAAAAAATCTTGAAATGTCAGACGGATCAACTTGCCCCATTTGTTTTAAATAGCAACTGAGTGGTTTTAAACAAAAATATTTTTGATTAAGAATAATTACAGTTTTTTTAAAAATGGGGCAAGTTGGTCAGTCTAGTGATTTTTTTTAATTTTGACCCATTTTACCTCTTACTAAATTTTTTAAGTTCTTAAAAATTTATTTAAAAAAAGAAAAGAAAAAAAATTTTTTATTAGAGGGACTGGTCAACTTGCCCCATTTTTTTTAAACACTGAAAATTTTTAACCAAAAAAATTGTGTCCCATTTTGCCCCAAGGTCTCCTGCATAAATTAAAAGTTTGACTACACTGTAAAAAATTGGGAGTGAGTTCGAAATTTTTTAAATTTTATATTTTCTATTGGCGGGTTTTTTAAACTTTTAAATTTTTTTTCAAAAATTGCAAGTGGGCAAAAACCGTAAAAATGGCTGCTCTTCTCAAAAAGAGCTAGAGTAGATATAAATTTTTTACAGTGTACTATTGATAAAAATGACATAATTCAGGACGACTAATTTATTGTCATATATATTTTAATGCCATTTCCAGTGGCCTGGCAAACTCTTTAAATTAAAAAAAAAAAAAAAAAAAAAAAAAAAAATGGAAAATAATAACAATGTAATTAAATGTATAAGTAGTGAATTGAGAAGTATCTCACCTGCATATTGCGCTCTGACTGTACGCGGGCCCTTCAGTGATACTGAGTGCCTGTCCAACTTGAGTTTGCGTCAATCCCAGAGACAATCGTCGAAGTTTAAATGCCTTGGCAAACTCCTTAATCTCATCTAAGTTGATTCCATCCACGACGTTATTCGTAGCTTCATTGATTGTCGGTTGATCTAGTTGGTTAAATTTTATAAATTAATCCCCACTTGCTCCACAATATCAAATAATAATTAAAATTTTTTTTACAACTACACGAAAAAAAATTTCTGCGCTGAGAAAATTTTTTTTTCTGCGTAAGTCTTAACTAAAATATTTAATGTTGCAACGTCCGATTTCTCTCATAAATCTTTACGTCTAATGCCGTCTCATATTACACCACTTCCAATATATACCCACTTATTTTCTATTTCATCGCAAAAGTCAACTTGCTGTCCAATAAACAACTCGTGAGTTGCGATAAATCCGCGGGAAATTTAAATAAATCTAGTAAGTATTTAAAAAAAAAAAAAATATCAACTTACTCGGAGAATCACTGAGTAAATCGTCATCGTCTTCCTTAGGACTGAGCCTGCTACCAGGTGACAACTTCATCCCAGCATTACCTGGACCATGAGTTGTCGTTATTGTTATTTCCCCATTTGTTGCCGCCAGTCTGTTGAGAGCCGACGCGGCTGAAACCGCTGAATTGTTTAAAGGCGAGGACTGTTCTGGTCTTTCTCGATGATGTTTATCAGAGGTTTGCTGATTGATTATAATTATTTATTGTTAATATAGCTGAGCAGACGTCATAAGGTAGGATGGGATGAGAGATCGGGTTGGGTAGGGATGGGGCGGAATGGAATTGAATTGAGGATGCAATGTCGTATTTAAATGAGTGTGATAACTGATGAGAATATTTGGTATACCTGGTAGTGGTTGAGGTGTGAGGTATGCCGATGGCTGTGCTGGTGTTGCGGTGACGTAGCAAGCAGAGGTTGTTGTGATGCCTGAGCAGCTTGGGCAGCCTGGGCAGCTTGAGCTTGTGCCGCTTGCGCAGCTTGCAGAAGCTGTTGCGGTTGCATGGCATTGAGTAACTGTTGACTTGCTGAATTATTGCCTAGTAAGTGAGGCAATGACGCTGGGTTCAAACCCAATCCCGATGCAAGACTTTGACTCGTTGGCACTGCAATTATTTTTAAATTTAAAACTAAAGAACCCGGTCTTTGAGGAAAGTGAGTGGGCGCCAACCCACTGTTGTCTTTTTACCACGTTGGGGATTCTCACCATTACTCGTTGATGTGTTCATAAGGTTCTGAGGTTGTGCGATCGACTGAAGATTTGCAAGAGTTGTCGAAACAACTTGGCCATTACTGAGCGCCAGGTTGACCATTTGATTATTCGTCACATGGTTTACTGGAATAGTGAGTATCGTTTGCGTAACGAGTCCTGTAAATAATCATGTATCGTTAGGGCCATCATCCTGCAGTAGGTTGCCCACATCACCCCGTTATGATGAAAATATATATATACAGAAATATACCATGCTTGCAAATATGAAACGAATGATTTCAATGATCCTGAAGTTAGCAATGTAGTTGACAATTGTCAATTTTAAAAATTTTGAAATAGGTTAATAAAATAAAAATCGAATAAAATTAAAAAAATGCACATTTTGAGAATTAAAAAAACTATAAGTCCAATTTTTCAAAATATTTTTTTTTTTTTTAATTTACCCTTTTTAAAAATATAAAAAAGTTATTAGACGTCAGCTGACTTCAGAATCATGACTTCAGATCATTACAAAAAAATATAATTAGATAATACCGAGAAAAATTTGAGCCCCACCCCTCGACTAGTGCGAACGTATTTTATGACGGCGCCTTGCGGGGTGTAGAGAATTATTATGGGGTTATATAGATTTCTATTAAGCCGACGTATATCGTTGACTCCTCATCCGGATCCCAAGTAAAGTTATACAAGTCTCATAGAGGGATTATTAAGCAACCCATAGGGCAGGTTACTTGGACGGCTAGTTTAGATATAGTTCCCAAACTATTATCGCCATCTTTAAAGGCCGCTGGAAAGTGGGGGCGAATATAGTGTGCCGATGCGAGTAGGAGGAAATATTATACATATCTATATATATACATACATACATACATACATATATATAGGTAGATATAATAGAAACTAGTGAGAGGTACCGGACTTGAACTGGCGCCCGAGATGGACTCTGAGCTGGCTAATCATACTTAGAATAGTTTCGAGATTACCTCCCAGTTTCCCTAATCAGATTATCTTCTACATGCGCTTAATATGATTACTGATCTTCAGTACCTGTGTGTATCTACTTAATAGCTCGGCTAAGCAAATCTGACGTTTTCAACCCATCGACGTTTCGCATTATTATATACAACAAATTAAATGAAAAAAGTTTCGTTTAATTCAAGTTCCTATTGAAGTTGGTTATCAAATTATGATCCACCCAGAGTCCATCTCACTGCGCTCGTCTTACACTAACAACCTATTTGATTGTCTTATAAACAAGTTCTGAAACGTACTAATGGACAAATGGACCGGGATAACTTTGTGGAAGAATCGAATTATGACTTCGATTAGATGATAGAGACTCGCCGAGGGAATATTGTTCGGCGTAATGTGATTGTGTTGCACATGGGTAAAAAAAGTGTTGTTCTTATAATTGCTCGGTTGGTTACTTGCCTTGGGAGGTCGGAATGAATAGTTGGGCGCCCTGGATCCCTTGGACCAGTTGACCTGAGGTTAAAATAAATTGAGGCATTGACACTGGCTGATGTTGGGACAGTAATTGGGGTAGCGTTGCCATCGGGGCTGAGCTTGACGGTAGAAGATGCGGCGATGACGTCGTGCTAGAGGGCGTTGGTGCAGTTCCTCCTTGAACCGTAATTTTTGTTAATTTTGGTTGAATGACGTCTATTAGAAGACGTACTATAAAAGTCATTATAGATCAAGGAAAATGAAGTATTTACCTGATGCACTGACTGTTAAATTTAAAGGAGTATTGATCATTTGATTATTTGATAACCCGCTGGACATTCCGGCTTGTAGTCCAGCTGCCAGAGATGCCACTTGCGGTAAGTTTTGCTGCATGTTTGCTAAATTTTGTAAATTTTGCAGGGTTACCATTCCTGCCACTGTAAAAAAAACCCGGGGAGTTGATTATTTGTTTTGTGAACTGATGGTCATTACTTTGGTGAGGAAAATGGGAGTTTTGAAACTTACTGGTACCATTTAAGTGTGAATCTGATCGGGGAAATTTGGAATGGGTCATGTTTTCCGGCGACGTACTTCGTCGTCTTTTTCGTGAGTTTTTGAGTCCCTCCATGAGCATATGGTGCTCATGGAGGACACCCGATGCTGGTTCTGGACTTCCGGTACTGCTTCGATCACTTTCCTGAAACAGATAAAGATAATTTATTAATGAGAGTCATTATCATTATTTTGGTGTTAAATAACATTATAGTGATGTTAAAATTTTTTCTGGGATAAAAAAAAGTTGTTTTATTTTTCAGGGATCAGAAGTCGAATGGATTTCAAATATCGAGGCACTAAACATCCAATGAACGTCAATTTTGGTCAGAATCGTAGGCTAAGAAATTCTATAGAAAATCTAGACGGGCTCGGGGCTGAGAAAAAAATCTGAAAAACGGTTGACCCGTGGGCGCCAAAAAGTATCAGAAGTCGAATTGGATTTAAAATACAAAAAAAAAATTTTTATTGTTTCAAAAATTAATGATACGACAGATTTGCTAATTTATGGAGAAATCCAAAGAATATTTGCCCACAATTGCATGCTGATGTTACTGTATAAAATATGGGAAAAGAGATTTTTATGATTCGCAGTCTCTTTGCAAACTAAATCACCGATAAAAATAAAATAAAATTATCAATGATTAATTTATCATCTTTAAATCAGACAGTACCCCATGAAAAACATCAGAGTCAATAAAAATAATTATAATATTTTTCCAAAATATTTAATTTTACGCGATCAAAAATTTCAGCCTCTGTTCAGTTTAATAAAAGTGACATTTCTTATTTTACAGAAAATAAAATTGTTTTCATCTCAATTGACGCTAATTTCCTAATTTTAACGAACTATTATTATTTTTTTCTGTCTCGCAGATCTTAAAACACATACCCCCACCCTCATAATCGAAATTAATTTCCTCTTGCGTCCACCATCTCAACCCCGTTGAAAACCACTGCCTGTACTTTCATTTTAACACCTTTAACAGTTTAGTCATTAGTCATTATCATTATCCATAACAATGATTTGATAAATTAACACATGAATAGACATGTGAATTAATACATCGCTTAATCTTGTTACCAAATTAATTTATATGAACAAAGAATATAATAATCACGACGGATGATCCTAATTAGGACAAATCGATCGAGGAAATCGGGGTTAGCTCTCTTAGAGTTTTACGAGTGACCTAGTTTGACCAAATTAATTTAACACATTTATCAATACTATTCCTCGTAATACAAATTTATATCCCCACCATCCGATATTTCTTATAAAAAAAAAAAAAAATCAATCAATCTATCGACGGCTTAAATTATGAGTTCGGTTGAAATAAAAAAATGACTTTCTTTGTTTTTCTATTTTAATACAGATACAAACTGCAGTATACTAGTGGCACTGCACGGGAGGATGCGTTCTTATCGAGGCTCGCGAGCCGTCCGGGCTTTGTTCGATGTGACGCTCGATCGGATGAAACAAAAACTTTAAAAAAAATATATAAAAAAAAAAAACGATAAAGCCCGGTCAATGGCTGAACGAAATTCGCCTCTATAAAAGAGGAGAGGAGCCAGTTTAATTTTTTCCGAGTAAATTCGTAAACGATGTCCGACGATATGGGTATATTGCATATTAAATGGCCGAAGCAAAGGGGGATTAGATCAAACGTACGAGTTATTTTTTATTTGTCTATTTTTTTTTTTTATATTTTTATTATTATCTATGGTAAAATAATGTTTGTTAAATATAATATATATGAGCAAATAAAATAATTATCGGATAATAAAATAAATTTTATGATTCGATGGAATTCATCAGCACAAATACCGGCGTCGGTCTTTGATACCGTTTATTTTATTATTTATTCTTAAGCTGGAATAAAAAATATCTATATATATTTATACATATATATTAGGGTGATTCAAAAAATAAAAAAAGTTTTTTTTTTCTCTCAAACAGGTTCAAAAGTTTCATTTAGATATAAAAGGACGCCTGTGAAAATTAGAGCTCTTAATATTAACATTAAGAGGCTCAAAAAAAATATCTTCTGATCGATTTTAAGAAATTGAGATTAAAATGAAAATAACTAGAAAACAATGCGAAATTCGAAAAAACTTTATGAGTAATAATTTGTCGGAAATAAAAATGTCTACAAAAAAGATCCTATGATATTTTGTGATAAGTCTGATAGTTTCGCCGGAAAAGTAAAAAGATCTCAAAATTTAATATAAATTCAACTTCAACCTCGAATAACTTTTGAACAAATGGATTTATCAAAAAATGATAAGAGACTTTTTTTGTAGAGCATTCAATTTCCTATAGAATCATGTCTGTTGATTTTTTCTACAATGCATCGTTAGCTAGTTATAAAAATCAGAACATGCAAAAAAAAATTTTTCCATGTTATTCTTATGGGAAATAGAAAAATGCAATGCGGAACCTCTTAATGTTAATATAGAGCTCAAATTTTCACAGGCGTCTTTTTATATCGAAATGAAACTTTTGAACCTGTTTGAGAGAAGAAAAAAAAATTTGTTATTTTTCGAATCACCCTAATATATATATATATATTATAATAAAGCTTACGGAATAAAAATTAAACGTAAAATGTTGATCGTTGCGCGTTAAAAACAAAATATTCGGTTGATCTCACTAATGCGAAAAAGTCCGACATCAGGATATAAAAAAAAAAAGTATTAAAAAATTTTAGTCCGGTAAAAACGAAGGGATGAACGGTGTCGGAGGGTAGGTGAGAGTGAACAGGGATGGTCGTAGCAATACCGTTGGAAATGTAACAATAAACATTACTTATCGGTGTTGGCCTTTAACAATGCCGGACGTGGGTGGGAGAAGGGGGAAGAGTAGATGGCGCCCAAACTCTATAGTTATCCACAAAAACGCAACTTTGCCTTTTTACTGTTTATTTTTAATCCTCTCTCACTCACTCAGGTTTTTTTTTTTAGCAATAAAGTAATTTAACTGTTTGAGTTATGGGTAATTCCTATGGTGTCCCGACTGTCCATTGATTAGTATTAATGACTTAGCTGCACTCATTTCGTTCGAATAAAAGTAATTGGATTTGGCTTAAAACCGTGTATTCTCTTGGATATGCTGCCTCGTTTATTTATTTATTTATTATTTTTTTTTTTAATACTTTTTTTCCATATCACGTGGTACGTATACACAATGTTGCTATTGGCTCTGGGTAAAAATACATTAATATCCGTTTACGTTTAATAAACGATACCGGCATTCTATCTCAGACTTAATGGCCTTATATACCAGGTTCAATCGATTATTTTCACGTTTTATCACCTGAGAGTTACATATATATTTATATCAAGTATTACTACTGATAATAGAACCAGAAAGTCTGGCATGATAGGCCACTGGGAAAATGGTGACAAAAAATTTTTTTTACTAGTTCGACTGATTTTTGAATAGTGCGTTCTGGGTAAAATGACAAATCTAGAAAATTTTCTAATCATGTGGGACAGAAGTACCATTTTTGGCCTCAGATACATTTTTGGACATTTAATAACTTATTTTAATTAATAAAAATTTTTTGTCTGTTTTTGGTGTTCTTCAGATGAAAAGTAGCTTAAATTTTTTTTAAAAATTCAAAAATGAATAAGTCGAAATAAATTTGAGTTAGACTAGAATCAGATCAAATTTTTCAACCCGGGAAACGTCTAAAAGTTATTCTTTCCCTCAGATTATAAAAAAAAAAAAAAAAATATATGTATATATGAATATTGTATTCTCATAAAAGTAATGATGAATTTAAGAACATGGAAGTGGTTTTTGGTGTATGAATAATACAAGCGCTGTGTATGTAGTTCTGGGGTAGTTGAGTTGGCAATTATCACGTGGTCATTGCAAACCAGTGTTATCGGGAAGACCGCGTGCGAATAACCCTTGGTGTAGGGTTCGGTCTACAGCTTTGTCTGTAAGTGTAATTAGTCGGAGCGTCTGTGCTGGTAAACGGGGTTGGGAAGGTAAAAGGCAACTAAAGGAAGAACCAGAAGAATTAGAAGGGTGATGGCCGATGGTAAATGTGCAAGTGTGTGCGTGTGTGTGTTAGCTCATCTAGATCTCTCGCTCCCTGGTTGTCCTCAACAGCGCCATTGCTCTTACATCCCCTTTCGTTTTAAACTCTCCACCACCACACTATTCCCCACCTTATTTATATGCAAATGAGCTTCATTTCGCGATATTAATGTTTCACCCGGGCCACCGGGCGACTTGCCCGCAACACTGTCGACTACTTTCGACTGCTCTTGTGATAAAAACCTACACGTTCTTTTATTTTCTGATCTCATGTTTCCAGACATTTATTGATCGCTTTTATAATTTCAATTATTTAAATAATTTAAATTCGATATTGACTGATTTATTATTGACTGGTAATAACTAATAATTAAGATTTCGATCATGATTAACATTAAAATGTATAAAAGGGATGAATAAAAAATATATTATGAAATATTATTGTATTCAATAAATTATAACTGATTAAAATAACGAGATGTTTGAAATATAATAATGAGAGAAAGGAAAGATTTAAAAGTTAAATTCAACTTGAAACTTCATTATTCGTAATTCTCTTTATTTCTTCCAACTGATTCGTATTCTTAATAGGGCGACAGTCATTAATTTCAATATCCATTTTATGTAAATGCAACATTAAAATAAACTCCTCAGCTGGTATTCGTACAGATTAAAAGCGCGACTAAAATAAGAATCAAATGAAAACTTGGAAAAAAAAAAATAATAATAATAGCAATTTCTATTCTTTATTAAAATTAATTAACTCGACATTTAATCATACTCATTACCCTAATAATAATTTCCCAGAGAAAAATTAAGACATTATTATATATTATCATAAATGAATATTCTCATGACTCATTAGATTTTAAAAATGACTCTACACCTATTTAATCATATATTATACCATGCATGATCATATATGGCTATGCATGATCATATATGGCTATGCATGATCATACATGGCCGTATGTGATACCATGCATAGTCACGCATAATCATTCATTATTGATTTCTGATCATACATCACCACGTATGATCATATATAACCATATATGATCATATAAGACCGTGGATAATACTAACCATAACCATGCATGCCCATATGTGATACCATGCATAGCCATACATGATCATTCATAAATCAATTTCTAATTACAAATGATCATATATTGCTATGTATGATTATGTATGACCGTGCATGATACCAGCCGCATAATCATGCATGATCATATGTGACACCGTGCATAGTCATGCATGATCATTCATAAATTGATGTCCGATCATATATTACCATGCATAGTCATATATGACTATGTATGATAACATGTAAGATTGTATATGACGTTGCAGGATAGTAACCATAATCATGCATGATATAATGTATGATCATATATGACCTTGAATGATATCAAATATGAGCATGCATGTCTATATGTGATACCATGCATAGTTATACATGATTATTCATCACATGTGATCATATATTACCATGCATGATATAATGTATGATCATATATGGCCTTGAATGATATTAAATCTGAGCATGCATGATCTTTAATGATATAAAATATGATCATGCATGATCGTGAGTGATATCAGACATGATCATATGTGATGATATATGATCATGCATGTATTATTTCATGGGTATTATTATAAATAGCAATAAGTCTAAATTGAAGGAAAAAGTGGGTGGGGATGGGTGACAGGTAGCACGTACGAGTAGTTAAGTATCAGTAAGAGGATGATTCACGGTTGGTATGAAGAGAGCCGATGCACATAAATATTGTCTCATACAGTAACACAGCTTAACATGTACCCCCCAGCCAGTCAGTGGTATGGTTGTTATATAGTTAACATTGTACAATCTACCCTTTCTATCGGTTCTAATTTATGTTGAGTAAGGTAACAGGCGAAAATCCCCAACCTACCCTTAGGTATAACCACCACCCCACCCAGCGCTGATTCCACCACCCCTAAAACCACCCACGAGTACAAACTCTCTCTCTCTGGTTGAGCTGGTATTGCTTGAGCTCACGGTGGTGGCGGGCCACTGGCATACGAAAGCTCGGTAATGTTTCAAGTGGCTTGTCTGTTGTTAATTTACCCCTGTAGGTTGATGGGGGTCTGTCTACTCGCTGCCACGCTCTGCTCGTTGCGATAAATCGGTCATTATCTATAGTAGTAGGCTCGTATAGGTACTCCCATCACCCAGGGATCTCTCTCTCTCCCTCGCTCTCAGCAGCACCCAACTCTGCCTACGTGCCAAGACTAAGTCTATACATATGTATGCATGCTTAACAACACAACATACAGCCATTTAGAATATTCGATCTATTCTTAACAACCGTTGTCTGTTAATTAGTTGGACTTGTCAGTTTGCACGCAAGTACCCCTGCCTTAGCATATTTTTTTTCTTATCAGCTGCGTTGCCATTATAAATTTTCCGAGCCAGCTTTTGTTATTTAAATACTTTAATTAACACCATCAGTAATTGTTGCACAAAATAACTTTAATTAGTTTATTAAAATAAGAACTAATGCTGGATTGCGATTCACTGGCGCCCAATTCGTTGTTTAGGGGATGTAGGGAAGCTCTAGAAGAGGGTTGCGGGCGGGAATCAAGAAGAATGGGGTGGCAGTGATGCTGGGGGGTAGCTCGGATGGGGATGATAGAGACGATGGAGAAAGGCCTGGCCGATGTATGAATATACATGACCTTACTGGCACAACCCTTACACCACAACGTAGCTCTGCTTACATTATTGTATATATAATTCCGCGGACGGTTCTCAAATTCTCAGTGGACTAAGCTTGAGGTGGCGAGAGTGTCGTCTTTGTGAGCTGTCGAACCGACCTGACAACCACTGCCCTTATACGATATTATGCAAGCAGTCTACATATTATACATTCGGACTGGGATTCAATTAAGTTCGGTTAGACCATTCCCTCCAGTCCTATATCCTGGCACAGCTATAGCCTCAACTGCCACTGCTGTTACTCCGACTCAACTCTGGGCAGTGGTGGTGTGTCCAAATGTCCCCAGCACGGAAATATACACATGGACCTTAAGAGCCCGTGGCATTAACTACCGGCAATACTACAAGATCATCTTAACACCTTTTTTTTTGTATTCTCAATTCTCACTTATACTTTTTTTTTTTTTTTTTTTTTTATCCTTGTGATTATTATTCCTTCTCTCTTCCAGTTCTTATTCTTCGTACTACTCAGTGTCATAACTAATTCATGGGTTTTAATTTATTTCTTTTATTATTTTTAAATTCATTAAATTAAAGGTGCCAAGATATATATATGTATACATGTATATATATGTTTTAATATTTTTTTTAATTAAGTTATATTTAAATTCTTAGTCCTTTATTTTTTCTCGGGGTCTGTTATTTTTTATGTTAATTTTTATTTATAATTTCATTTTAAATGTTAATGAACTTAATAAATTAACCATTAAAAAAATAATAAATAACATGGTGAGTTATATATTAAATAATATAGTTTTCTATACTTGCAATGTAATTATTAAGCTTTGTAGCGAGTGAATGCGCTTCGTTACAGTCTACCAAAAGACATTACATTCATGCGTTAAATTTAATATTATTCTCAATGGTGCCATTGCATCTTGGTCAAATGAATATTATTCTCTTGGTTTTTCACACTCTGACATTTTATATATATATATATATATATATATATATATATATATATATATATATATATATATATATATATATATATATATATATATATATATATATTTTAATAAAATATTTAAAATACCGGGTTAAGTTCCAAGCACTAAAATTTATGTAACAGCCCCGAGTAAAAATAATTTAGATCCTTGTAGATCTTAAATTTGAAACAGATCTCAGATCACTGATAATTTCGGCAAAGATTTGGATCTATTGTGATCTCAAAAGATCTCAGCAGATCGAATTTCAAATAATATCAATGAAGATCTGTTCAGATTTATAGAGGGGTCTCAGAAGTCGCCGATCTTGGACGATTTCTGTGAATTTTTACAAATCTAAGATCTGAAAATAGATCTGACCATTATGAGATCTACTTTGATCCTAGATCTGCTGGAAATAACGAAGATCTAATTGAAAAAAAATTCAGATCGTAGATCGAAAATTTGTATCAGATCTCAGATCTCTGATGGTTTCAGCAGATTGAAGATTTCACAATAATATCAATGAAGATCTGTTTCGACATTTCTGTGAATTTTTACAAATCTAAGATCTGAAAATAGATCTGGCCATTATGAGATCTACTTTGATCCTAGATCTGCTGGAAATTACGAAGATCTAGTTGAAAAAAATTTAGATCGTAGATCGAAAATTTGTATCAGATCTCAGATCTCTGATGATTTCAGCAGATTGAAGATTTCACAATAATATCAATGAGGATCTGTTTCGACATTTCTGTGAGTTTCTCCAAATTTAAGATCTGAAAAAAGATCTCGTAATTATAAGATCTACTTTGATCGTAGATCTACTAAAAAATACATAGATCTAATAAGAAAAAATCAGATCGTAGATCTAAAATTTTAAATAGATCTCAGATTTCTGATGGTTTTAACAGATCGAAGATCTACTTAGATCGACAAGATCTAACCACTAATTTTTCTAATTAAGGTTACAGAGGTCGCCGATCTTCGACGATTTCCATAAATTTCTATTGAAAATCTGACATCTATAAGATCTGCCTTGATCTCCGTAGATCTTAATTATTTTTTCCAAGGTTTGATAATTAAATATTCATATTTATTATTCAACATTTAATTATATATTTAAATATCTTAATAATATTTAAGTGTTTGTTCGAGTTGCGGCCGCGTTAGTTTAGCTCGATTGGCTTGTATATATATATGTATGTAGAAGATCCGCGCCAGCGAGACTCAAGTTCTACGGGCAATTACAATATGAAAGGCGTATAAATCAGATGGTTTAATTAACGCGTTCATTATTATCACAACACCGGTATGATACCAGAGAGCTGCGAAAGTCTGCTAATATAAGAGTCGGTCGGTTGGTTGGTCGGATGCGTACCAGCGACGGAAAAAGGGTTGACATAAAAAAAGTGTACGGGGGATCGCGCGGGGACCAGGTAAAAATAAAAATAACTTAGGACATTATAATATCGAATGAATGATTCGTAACTAAGCGGTTTGATTATTGTTATTATTTTTTATTTTGTTTTTTATTGTCAGTTTCCAATGCGACAAGTCGAATCGGCGGATTGGATGAAGGCCTCTAGTCGGTATTGGAAGGACGGGGTGATATTATTATTCATGAAGCCACTCTGTGGTGTCTCTCGCACGCTCGAGGAGTACCAGGAGTTGCTGCTACTGCTGTAGGAAGAGAAATCTTCGGTACGAATAAAACCCAAGAGCACTCAGACTACAAAACAAATCGTCCATTCACTCGATTTATTATTGCCCGATTATTATTTTACACGACCTTCGGATTATGTCATCGTGGTCAGGATTACTCTCATTCCGCTTAATCTTATTATCAAATTATTATTTTTTTTTTTTTTGACCAACTATTCATCAATTTGTTACGATAAATTTATTACAAGATATTTGTTTGGTTTTAAATTTCAAAATTAATACGTGATATATATATATATATATATGTATGTATATATATGAAATCCTGATGTACTTCGCCCGTTTCAGTGAAGTCTATTTTATTTTTTTTCAAAAAAATTCTACCAAATTGACATTCAAAAGTTATCACTAAAAAATCAAAATTTAAGCTGAACTTATCGAGATACGACAAAAATGTATAGTAGCAATTTTGTAGCTCATTAAATTCTCTACAAAAAAGGTCTGATTACATTTTTACGTACGTCACGTTATTTTGACGTAATTACAAATTAAGTAAAAAAATAAAAATAGACAGATTACTTTTTATGAACTGCTCTCGTTTTTTTCCTCTAACTCTTAAAATATCACAGATACAGTAATCAGTAATAAGACTTTTTTTGTAGCAAATTAAATTTCCTACACCTTTTGTCTCAAACATTTTTTCGTAACATCAATAGTTTCGCTACAACTTGTACTTAAAAATTTTTTTTCGAGGATGTTAATTTGGAGCAACAAGAAAAAATTCAAAATTTGTTGATGTTGTCCATATTACCCCATGGTGGAGGTAAAAAAAAACTTCACGGTCCCTCCCCTTCTTCTATAAATATAAATAATATAAATAGAGATCCCTCAGGTTGGCAGACATTTAAAGCATCGGTATCCCGATAATTTTTTCGTGACGTTCTGCTATTTCTTCTTCATATATTCGCAACTCCTTCTCTTACTCGCAATCAGCAAGTGCTTGCAGGGGTATATTTTTAATTAATCGAATTATTGAACTGTATCACAATTGAATTGAATTAAGTGCAAAGCGTACTCTATAAGCTACTGCACCAGCAAGTGGCCAATTTTATGTCATTACTGCTGCCGGTATACTCACATATATATATATCTACCTCCCACACATACACACATATATATACAACATAAGAACCGTTTGACAAAATAAGATTAAAAAATTATGAATATAATCAATTAGATTGAATCCATAAATAATTCGTTATTAATTTACTTCCTTTTGATCTCCACATTCTTCATTCCATGAAAATGAATACTAAAACATAAACAGTTTCCCTCTTCTTTGCCTTAATTTTCCCATTTCTCTAATTCACACTATCCGTTTCAGTCGCCTGAGACCACTGAGGCAGAGATCTCCTTCCTTCTATTCTGCCGCTTAGTCGGTTCCGGGTTCTCGGTTTTACACGTAACATCCCTCCCCGGGCCACACTACTACTTCACAGCGAACCCCGTCAGAGAAACGAGACATCACGTGGTGGCTCGCGCTAATTACCGCCACCTCCATCACTTGTTAATGTGTTTTACACGTGGATAAAGAGCTAAGATAATATTATTATTATTGTTATCATGATTATCTGGATGAATGCTCAAACATGCACTGAAAATCACAACATACTCCCTGATGCTTTGCTTTAGACTTGACGTATTTCAATTAACCTTATTGCTGTGGGCTTATATGCCCGCCAAATACCATCATATGTTAAATTAATTCAGCAAAACAGATATTTTACACTTAAATTTGAATAATCGGAAGCTAATTTTGACTCTCCCATTTCTGCACTAAAAAAAAAAATTTGGAAAAATTCTTTGTAGAAAAATAGAACCTAATTTTAAACTGCACAGAAAAAAGGATTTTTGGCGCGAGAAAATTTTTGAACTGTCATTTGAACAAAAATTAATTTTTGACGTCTATTTATATTTGGAATTTTTTGAAAATGATAAATTTTAAAAAAATGCACTGATAGATTTTTTAATTTTCTACATGTGCATTTTTTTGATTTTTTTTTTTGTCATTATTTTGTTGCAATTTTTAATTGTCAATTTCAGGATGATAATTTAATGATACTGAAGTCAGCTGACATTTAATAATTTTTTGAATTATTTAAAAAGGATAAATAAAAAAAAAAAAAAAATATTTTGAAAAATTGCACCTATAGATTTTTTAATTCTCTACATGTGCATTTTTTCATTTTTTTTTTTTTCAACTGATTTGTCGAAAAAAAAAATCCTAAAATTTGTAATTGTCTGCTACCTTCAGAATCGTGTAGCGGTGTATAAATTTGAATATTAAGCGTCGAAATAAAATTGAAATTCTTAAAACACAAGTTGTGAATTAATTATAAATCTTATCGATCAATAGTTATTGAGTTGCAGCATCCATAATTTAGTAGAAAGAGAGAACGCGCGAGAGCAAGAGATCCAAAGACGCGACAACATAATTCGTGGGCAATAGTTGTCTCCTGGACTTAGTTAGCAGCGTTAATTAATTATAATTAAGTTACAGTTGACGTAGTCATAGCAAGATAAGCACGATAGTTCCAACACCAAAGGAACATCTATACAGCAACAACGAGCGTTTTTAATTTTATTAACATTACTGACGATATTATGCAGATTTACCGCTACCTCAACTTGATGCTACTTCTTAACAA
Source organism: Microplitis demolitor (assembly GCF_026212275.2). Classification (NCBI taxonomy): domain Eukaryota; kingdom Metazoa; phylum Arthropoda; class Insecta; order Hymenoptera; family Braconidae; genus Microplitis; species Microplitis demolitor. Next base: position 18,090,852 of record NC_068553.1, read on the forward strand.
TTTTATAAAGTCTTTACTCTTCCACTTTTACGATCTGCCACCCCAGCATCCTATTGCTTAAATACCGCACCATTTCATCCTGTCTACCAGACGCTACGTACCCTCTTCTAGCTCTTCATCTACCGACTTATACCCTGTAGCATCTAGATCCCGTCCTCCTCATTCTCATCCCCATCATCCTATCGAAGTGTCTGCAGCGCCAGTACAGTAAATTATTTACTTATTTACAGCTCGTAAACACCAACTTACAGCTCAAACTTTCGGACGTTTATATGAAAATGTAAGCTGTCTGTTTTTCAATTCCCAGAATGACCGGGTTGTTAAAAACTGTTAAAAAGTTACTGTCCAATGAAAAAAATTTTCAATGTCAGAACATTTTTCACGTCATAAAAAGTGTACACTGTAAAGAAAAGGTGTAAGTCTATGCCATCCTGGTGGTAAAATTTTTTCTGGGATTAAGAAAAGTTGTTTTATTTTTCAGGGATCAGAAATCGAATGGATTTCAAATATCGAGGCACTAAACATCCAATGAACGTCAATTTTGGTCAGAATTGTAGGCTAAGAAATTCTATAGAAAATCTAGACGGGCTCGGGGCTGAGAAAAAAATCTGAAAAACGGTTGACCCGCGGGCGCCAAAAAGTATCAGAAGTCGAATTGGATTTAAAATACAAAAAAAAAATTTTTATTGTTTCAAAAATTAATGATACGACAGATTTGCCAATTTATGGAGAAATCCAAAGAATATTTGCCCACAATTGCATGCTGATGTTACTGTATAAAATATGGGAAAGAGATTTTTATGATTCGCAGTCTCTTTGCAAACTAAATCACCGATAAAAATAAAATAAAATTATCAATGATTAATTTATCATCTTTAAATCAGTCATTACCCCATGAAAAACATCAGAGTCAATAAAAATAATTATAATATTTTTCCAAAATATTTAATTTTACGCGATCAAAAATTTCAGCCTGTGTTCAGTTTAATAAAAGTGACATTTTTTATTTTACAGAAAATAAAATTGTTTTCATCTCAATTGACGCTAATTTCCTAATTTTAACGAACTATTATTATTTTTTTCTGTCTCGCAGATCTTAAAACACATACCCCGACCCTCATAATCGAAATTAATTTCCTCTTACGTCTACCGTTTTAACCCCCCGTCGAAAACCCAGTGCCTCAATTTTAACCCCACTTTTTTCCAGTATATCTTTCATAGCAAATGCCAAGTGCCAGTGAAGGAAACAGTCATAAACAAAATAGACATCTGGATAAATCGTTAGCCCGTAATAAAATTATCGGCGTAGAGTTACGCCCACTTATAATCAGGGGGTCGTTTCTGATGCTAGTGGTAATGTCGCCACTAGTGCTTTGGTTCAAATTCACAAGAGGTACTACCTCTCACCAACGCTGCGTAAGAAGCTGTTAATCTTGAGTAATAAACTGTATTTTCATTATAATACCGCATGAATATGCAACGGCGATAATGGCCTTAATATCCCGTTGTGCATCTTCCTGTGCTTTCCCGTAGCTGATCCTTCTATACTTGAATTTGATACGACCCCACTGGATTTTATGCTACTGTACATACATAAGCACACTACCATTCAGATCTATATCACTTTAATATATAACACCCGCTAATAAAAAATTTTCTTTACTTTTTATTCCGCTCCCCTGTGAAGCACAGCCGAGTGGGGGTCAAGAGCAGAAGGAAGACAACGGATTGGATTTGAATTAAATGGAAATAGGTCTTTTGTCTATAACTATCTGACCTAGGTATAGTCCACAGCAGGGCTTAAAGTTGTTAATATCGAGGGTATCGTTGTGTGGATGCGCTTCGGACGAGTGTTCGATCCATTAATTGATGCAGTAGGTAGCAGATAGGTAACTAGGTGGGTTCGTGGGGTGGATAGCCAGGGTGTGGACCGTTTCGTGGCCTTAATGCGACTTAATGTAGGCAGTGGCCGAAGGAATAATAGTGGCCCGGCCTACCCAACATTCATTTATCTTAGTTTATTGCCGACTGCGGGGCAAACAAACACCGTTGGAATACGCAACGACGCGCCATTAACCTCTCGGTCGCGTTGCCAACCTGAGCTTAAACCGAGTGTTCATCTCTCTTTACTGTACAGCATAAACTATATCTATATATATGAATAAATATATATATACACATATATATATTGTTTTAAATGAACAGCTTCAGTTAACGACGAAGATACCCGAGTGCGGGGATTTTATGCCATCGTTTTATTTCCGCAACCCTGAATCCGACTATCGTCGCTTTTATGTTAAATTTTGTTTTGTAAAATAATTAAAATATTTATCAATTATTGATGTCAATAAAGTATCATATGTCTGGGCTGTAAATTACAGTTTTATATCAGCCGACAGGTAAATATCGAGTGAAATAAAAAAACAAGATATTGGAAGTAGACAAAAGGTAAAAATGTGTTATGGCATAAACCAGCGGATACGTTGAGAATGCATATACATAGATACGAATGTAATGAGATTTTACAGTGCAGTTCACATAAAGCATTGGATGGGCGATGCTAAAAGAGAGTGGACGAGTTTAGAGTAGGGCGCCAGCCAAAAGGGTGGCTAAAAACGGTCGCGGGTGTACGATAAAAAACGCTTGCGCCTGAACGCATTACTTTTAGCCCCTCACCTCTATATCTATAGCATCCACCCCCTAGTCACCCCCATCTCCACCCCTGTTCATCTGCTTCTGCTACTGCTACTATACACGTTGTTGTAATGTCCGCTATTCGCGTCCTGTCCATACGATAATCGCACTTTCCACCTATTCCTATTTCTACTCCTACAGCTACAGCTACAACTGATGCCAACTCTGTAATATTTTTGAACCCTATTAGAGCCAGAGCTACGATTAATTCCAGACCATCAGACATACTGTCGATTATAAAAAAAAAAAAAAAAAAGCATTATTATTTTTTATTCTTTATCATTTTTAGTCCAATCCACTGGCGACGGGCATATCGGACCGGTTCGTTACATCTATTTCCAGGGTAAATTCTAAAAAATATAAAATAAACGTAGACAATATGTCTGATGACGGAATTTAGACAAAGGCCATTGAAGTGGAGGCAAGTTATTCTGTTAACATAAAGTGATGGGAATTTCACGGGCAAATAGGCGTCATCAAATGACTATCAATAAATTTGTAAATGCACCTGTATCACAACTCATGTGTCCCTATATTTTTACCTTGATATATATATCGGATTACTGATTCACTCGTATAATGATCAAAAAATTATAAACAAAAGATTCCACGGATGGCGAGTCTTTTTCGTGGGTCAGCGAGGCGAAGCTTTTTGTGGCAGCTTTGATGCCAGTTTAACCAATCTCTCAATATATGTATGTATGTATATATATATATATATATATATATGTTAACAGTAACAATAATAATAATAATAATAGCAACAACATCATCAGTGTGCTAACGATTCTGCTCTTTCACTCACACTCGGAACTAGATCCCGTATCTTTATCTCACTTTATTTTCTCGATACCGCTCGCTGATGGCCAAACCTTTACTAATGCGGCTATATTTAAAAATTGACGCACTCTTCTGGAAAGTTACTGTACAAAGAGGAGTAGGGCCAGCCGTTACAACGGAGTTTATTAAAATCCAACGTATATTTTATTATTGTCGATTAAAGCGGATAAATTATATTACGTTTTTAATAATTTAATGTGCATTAAATTATTGTTATTACTGTATTTTTTTTTTATTTATTAAATTAATTAGTTAATTAATAAATTATTTTTTGGTGAGTGAATAAAAATATATTGTTGCAGGGTATTAAGTTTTATGTATGGGAGGATAAGGAGTGGGGGGAACTAACTGTTTTAAATGGATGACAAATGTTAATTTTTTTTTTGTCACTCCGAGCCAATCCAATTTCAAAATGTCATTTATTGTTTCGAGAAAACAATAGTCGCTATTGGTATTTAGCCAAAGCTGCATTAAAACTTTACGGATTTTATTTTCTAGTGTATTCGACACGATTCAAAAATATTTATATTTATTTTTTTAATTGTTAATAAATTAATTTGATAAAAATGGAGACAGTAAAATACCAAATTTTTTTTTTTAACTACGGTTTCCGTAGCGCTGCCAAATGACCGCGAATTTTCGTAGAATTCGAAATTAGGCTTTTTTTAAAATAGCTGTAACTTTTTCAAAAATAGACTAATTCTGTCATTTTTTTTTTCAAAATTTTTGCCTTCAAATGAACTTTTCAAAAAAAAATAAAAAAAAAATTTTTAAGATGTTAATATCTATGAATATTTTAACTTTTTTAAAAAATCGCATTTTTCTCAAAATCTATTTTTCTCGAAAACTAAACGAGATATCGAAAAATTTTATTCTTAAAAAAAGTCTTATTTTGTTGAGTTCTATAAAAATTTGGAGTCATTTGGCGGCATTACGAAAAGCATAGAATTTTTTTTAATTAATTAATTAAGAATTAATTGCGTCATAAAATTAAAAAAAAAAATTGGGATGGATTAAAAATGTTTTCTAATTTTTTGAACATAAAAAAAAACTCAGCTGTAGAAAAAAAAAAATTAATTTAGCGCTTGAGGAAAATTATAAAAAAATAAATAGTTGTGATGAAAAGGCGGTTAAAATTAAGGGGAGGTTATTAATGAAAGTCGAAGGATGTGGTGAAGGAGGAAACAAACTGGGAAGACAAATTGTCGTGTGTAATAAAGACGGGCAAGTGTGTAATGAGTAGGAAAGAGAGCCCGAGTTGGAAAGGGAATAAAAAATAAAATAAAAGAGAAAGAGAACGAGGCGAAGGAGAAAGGGAGAAAAGTAGCGGACGCGTCGGCACGATATGAAACGCCTTTGTCTTGCAAAAACCCGCTGACGTATATCACACGAGTCCACAAGTACTGGCATTGTTTTACCCCGCATAATTATTGTACCTTACAATTTAAAAGTTTAAATTTACCAAAAATAAAGTTTTATGTATTATCATGTAGTCAAGTATAATACGCTAGAGGCTTTTACTTTTTTACCATCTCGACATTAAAACGTTAAATAAAATAATATTTTAAAACACACCCATTTCAGTCTATTTCATTTTTATTTTTTTTTTGAATTTAAAAAAGACCGCGATTAGATAAATGTCTGTAACAAATACACTAATGGGGGTGGGAGGGAGGGGGTGACATTCGTGATTGTGGAAATATAAAAAAATTCATATTTTTATTGAGCTCGTTAGTGGCCGAATTGTCCAATTGGGAGAGTAAAAAAAATATTCCAGAAAATGGGAGAGATTTATAATAAAAAAAAAAATGGACACTGTTTATTTGTATGCGTAACTATTCTGCGGTTATATAGAGCTAGAAAAAGAATTTACTGGAAACGATCGGTCTCGCCAGAGGATTACGAAAAAAACAGAAACTTTTAATACCAATATCGTTTGTCGAAAAAAAATAACTATGTCCGTACAAATATAACCGATTTATTCCCTAATATCAACAAATAAATATATATATGTATACATGCATATATAAATGCAATTAATATTTCATTTAGAATTCCTTCGATAATTACGAATTTTAATATACGATAAATATTTTTTATCTGTTTGGAATTCAAATAAATATATTACTCGTTATTAAATTTTTTCAACAGAGTATATGTATATGTGTATGTATGTATATATATATTGTACCTTTTTCATCGGTTATAATTTTGTTTTATATTTTTTATAATGGTAAAAAATATCGGCAAGTTGGTTCCGCAAAATGACACATCCAATCCCCTAACAATCGGGTAACTCTTTTGGCCCGCGTATGCAAATTGCGCGCGGATAGTGACTGACGCGTCGACGATTATACTACGACAACTGGGACGGTGTGATGCAGTGTGACGTATAGAAATAAAAAAAAAATTAAATGATAATAATAATAACGAAAAAAAAAATAAATAAATAAAAAAAAATGGCAGAGAAAAAATGTTGTAAAAATGCAGCCTGCCAATCGGCTGGATTCCATTCAATCACGGACAATACCAACACGGTATTCATTTTTTTTCACGAAAGTTTATTGTGAAAAAAAATTTTTTTCGTCACTATTTTTTATTTAAACGCCGGGTGATATCGTAAAAAATCAAACAATCAAGACGTTAATTATCGAGTATTAGTAATAATTTTGTGTAGGAATAGAAACCGTATGATTATGACAATCAGAATAACCACCAAATTCGTCTACTGCAGTAGCAGAGCATAGAGTACTGGGAGCAGTAGCGGTAGCAGCAGCAGGCATTCCTAGAACAGTAATCTTATTAAATTTACATATTAATCAACGGATTTTAATTATCCCCAGCCCCTGCTGGGAGGGGCCGAGAAACGCGTGGTGAGGAAGCAGGGGGAGGGCTAAGGGAGGAAGGATGAACGCCGGGGAGTACGAGAAAGGTTTGTGCTGGTGGTATATACAGAAGAAGAGGTGAGATAGGTAAAGCGAGCGGTGCGATTAGTTTTCAGTGGAGGAGAAAGCGAGAAGGAGAGAGTGAACAAGCGAGTTTTACCCTTGTGCAGTGGTGGCAGTGGTAGCGGTGGCGGAGACCGAGCCCAGCTCTCGTAATTTACATTAATCCAATAATTGCATGGAGGTTTCCTAATTAGAAATTCAAATGAGGTGGTGGCAGCCAGGCTGGAAGGGCTACCAACTCAACGGTGCGAGTACCATCGCTACTGAGCAAGGTCCAAGGCCTCCTTTCACCCATCCCCTGGCGCCCACTTCTGCTGCTACTGCTTGTGCTTGTGGATTTCTACTCTCTACTGTCCTATGCTTATAGCTCGCTCTTATTCATACACATATACCCCGATGTGTACCACCCTTCAGCCGAACACAAGTTGAAGTAATATCTGGATAGAACGTCAAACGCCACCGAAATGACCGAAATCTGCATTACACACTGCGATGATCCCTTCTTCCCTTTCTATACAGCACAAACACGTAGATACAGATAGACCCGGTGATACCAACACCACCACGAGCAGGACCATCAGCATTACCACCAACAGCAGCTATTTTCCTTGAGATGATACCAACTACTCCAACAACTCACAACGTCCTACTCAGCTCTCTATCCACTACTACTCCCAGACATTGTAGACTTATTCAGTGGTTTTAACTTTTCCAAGAGATAACTCAAGGCAAATCCAGGGAGCGATATTTCCAAAGGAAACTACCCGACCTCCGACGGATGATGCTGCTTATTAATTAACTCGAGATCATGAATACGGCTATTGAGAATAATAATAACCTTATTTATTATTATTATCGCTAATTTTTTAATTCGGCTCGTGAATATTGAATTATTTAAACTAAATAATTAACGAGATGGGCAGCTCGAACTCTTCGGCCGAGCCGTCCAAGTAGAACAATAAAAACAATAATAAGTACTCTACTCTACTGTTGCAGCAAACGAACGAATAAGAGCTGTTACGGAAAAAAAAGTATAAATTGTTTTACGAAAGCAATTTCCCCGGTGACAAAGGATGTCCACTAACACGGTACCTGCGGTCCTTTTGTTGTCTCTATTGCTTGCGTCCCCGCGTCCAACAACCCTAACATGCCCCTAATACTCTGCAAAGCAACCCTCAATGTGTCTCTTTGCTGGTGTATATCACAGCGGCCACATCGAATCACCGGTTGTTCACTCCCCTCGGAAGACAAGTCCCAGTAGTCGAGTAGATGCTCACCCGATTAGTGGTGAGTGAACCTGTGAAAGTGATATCGGATACACAGCCATCTACATCAGATTTATCTGTGATAATTCGGGGGTGGAAGCGTTTAAAGAAGAAACCCCGACCCTGAATTTGGGGACCCACGTTCGGAGAAGAAGTTGTCCAAGTGTTTACCCGATGTGGTTTTGAGAGTTACTCTGTCGTTTAAGTCCAGTTTACATTTAACGTTAAAGTTTATTCATATATATGTAGATATATAAGGCATTGATGATAACACAAGAGAATGGGGTAGTCGGTGGTAGCACTGCCATTGGTATATATATGTATATGTATCTCGTTGAGAAGAGGTTATGTGGGCAACCTCGACAGCTTCGTGCATTAGTTCGGTTAGTTCTGATATCGTCTATGTTTAAACAGCAAGTCAAGTATGACTCTAACCTTACTCCCAGTTTTGCTCACTCGGAAATTCTACTGGCTATATATTAAAACCGGAGTGCTGGGTGCAGCTTTGAGATAGAAACGGACTCGGGGAACAAGAATAAAGGAAGAAGACTAAGAAGTAGAAGATGATGACTATGACTGCGACGGGGTAAGGGTAGAGAACGAAGGAAGACACGCCGAGGGAGAAAGGAGAAATGGAGAAACGTGAGAAGACCGACGCCACGGAGGAAATCTGCATAATATAACCAACTATTGTTCAAATAGACGACGTTCCGCAGATTCAATTACCATTGTGATACAATTAATGTTGGAAATTTCATCAATTCGAATACACTGGTCTAGTGTCTCTTATGCATATGCATAAGAAAATATCGAACGTTAAAGTTATCATTGTTATTATTATTACTGGAGGTTAAATATTAAATAAATAAATATTTAATTGTTTGAATTTAACGGAATATATTATTAATTAAATGGCAGGGTCTAATACTGCACTGTTGGAAAAATGGTATGTCTATGCTATCCTGGTGTTAAAATTAACCCCGGGTTAAGTGGTGTTAAAAAAAGCAACTTTATTTTTCAGGGATCAGAAGTCGAATGGGTTTCAAATATCGAAGGACTAAACATTTAATGAACGTCAATTTTGGTCAGAATCGTAGGCTAAGAAATTCTATAGAAAATCTAGACGGGCTTGGGGCTGAGAGAAAAATCTGAAAAACGGTTGACCCGTGGGCGCCAAAAAGTATCAGAAGTCGAATTGGATTTAAAATACAAAAAAAAAAATTTTTATTGTTTCAAAAATTAATGATACGACAGATTTACCAATTTATGGAGAAATCCAAAGAATATTTGCCCACAATTGCATGCTGATGTTACTGTATAAATTATGGGAAAGAGATTTTTATGATTCGCAGTCTCTTTGCAAACTAAATCACCGATAAAAATAAAATAAAATTATCAATGATTAATTTATCATCTTTAAATCAGACAGTACCCCATGAAAAACATCAGAGTCAATAAAAATAATTATAATATTTTTCCAAAATATTTAATTTTACGCGATCAAAAATTTCAGCCTCTGTTCAGTTTAATAAAAGTGACATTTCTTATTTTACAGAAAATAAAATTGTTTTCATCTCAATTGACGCTAATTTCCTAATTTTAACGAACTATTATTATTTTTTTCTGTCTCGCAGATCTTAAAACACATACCCCCACCCTCATAATCGAAATTAATTTCCTCTTACGTCCACCATTTTAACCCCCGTCGAAAACCCAGTGTCTTCATTTTAACCCCAATTTTTACAATGTAGTCAATATAACCTCGGAAAATACTCGAAGGAACTTAATAGTGTTGAGTTCTCAAAAATTATAATAATAATAACCATGATATCGAACACAATAGAGAACCCCTGAATCATCGCGTGCACAGAGCCATATAAATTCTAATTCTGCAATCAACCTTATATATATATATATATACATCCAAGATAGTTCTAGGCCGATCCTAGACCACTAATTCCAACTACCGGCGCCCAGCCCTACCTTCTTATATATATTTACCCGACAGTTCATAATGGGCATAATCAATGGTTATATAGCATCAGCCCCACGATAATAATTACGTAAAACTTTGAATTGTGGTAATACGTATATATAATAGTTGAATTTGTAGGCAAGCCGCAGGTGTCATATCACGAATCAACCCTACTGACGGCTTGTAAACCTACGGCGGGGATTTACCCACACGTAATTACTTTAAAATATACCGGAAATCATGCATCATTGTAATAAGACCACATCGGGTAATTATGGGTACAGCAACAATGGCTTTTATTATCATCATTATTTAAAACATTTGCGCCTTGGATGTTTGTTCGCGTAATACTTGTCAAAGTAATAATCAATAGAAGATAATTATCCGGATGTAGCTACTAATGCCAGGAAAATCAATTCGCCGTGTGTTGTATGCCAGGGGATTCTGTAGCCAGTAAAGCAGACGTTCAGTAGTCGTATCTAGTCGTGAGTGCCACCAGCCGTAGCACCACCACCACCACCACCACCAGCACCATCACCAGCAAGAGAGTATAGTGTGTGGTAATTATATCAGAGACTAATGGATATAGTTAATTGCTAATTATGAGGCCTGCCAAATGATCGATAGTACGGTGCTAGGTAGCATGGCACGAGGATCCCTCGTTGGAAACGACGGGCGAATTACCAAGAGTGTCACTCGGGCCGTGTCTCGTCCTCGAGCTCTCTCTCCCTCTTTCTACCCTTTCGCTGGCGGTACTGTTACTGCTGCTCGGTCCTTCCCGTCTCTCAACCCCCTCGAGGTCATATTAGAGCCGTGATTAGTAATTAGAGATTATGAGTTATTAATAACGACTTGCTGAAAATCTACATCAATTGTCAATTAACTTTTTCCCAGCCGTCTCTTGAATTATCATTTTTAAATCCGTGTGCTAATCAGTTATTTCTACACACCCCGAGATTGTATCGTCGTAATTATCAGGATCGCGACCTATGCGAGTAACTTGCCGCTGACTAGCCGAGGAACATCAAAGAGCAAATGCTCTGGTTCGGTTCTTCTATTAAGAGGGTCTCTTTATTAGATCGCTTGCTATAACCTTGACGATGCTGGTGTAAAATTTAGCAAAGTGCTCGACGACTCTTCTCGTGGCCTCATCATCAATCTCTCTTTCTCTCAGTCCCTCTTTTAACTTCCCTACCTCGCCTAGTCTACTCAACTCCGAACCCCACCCTGGCCTATCCTATTTTCCCTTTTAGCGGCGTATATACTAGTGCACGTGCTTTTCGCCTTTTACTGGGTACGGAGAGAGATTCATCGAGGCCTGGCTTCGTGACAACGCCATCATCATTCCAGACGGCTTGTGTATTTTATGTTCCTGTTGTTTGTCTCTGTTGTTGTTGTTGTTGTTGTTGCTCTTGTTGTTGTTGTTGAGCTGTATAGAGTCAATGCCTACTATAATAGTGTAAAGGTGAGGCGAAATTAGAGTTGAGCGCTTAGTGGAATGTCAAAAATCAAAGAGATGGAAATTAACTCACTTGAACGCTAGATAGGGTGCTGTTTATTAGCCAACGTAATTTTGTTAGAGTATAAAGACCCGGCTAAAGAGTTTTAAGATGGAGGTAAAGAGGACTGTGTGTAAAGATAATTTGATATTGTGAATGTACGTGGAAAAATTTGCGTAAACGCTGAGTGGGTAAGGAATTTATTCCCTCAGGATAAGTTTATTGATATTTAGATTTTTTTAGGGTAAATAGCATAAAAGCTTACTAGACTTCTGAGGTGAAATGGGCCACAAATTTTTTTTCAAAAATTCGTTGTGGGAAAATTGACATCTAAAATTTGTTTACAAGAAATTATTTTGTCTTTCATTAAAAAAAATTTTTTTGATGATAATTTGAGATTTGATGCACAAAATTATGTCTGAAAAAAAACCGCGAAATTTCTTAAATTGAAATTGTATAGAATAAAAAAAGACAACTAGACATCTGGGGTAAAATGGGCCTTAAATTTTTGTTCAAAAAATCCAAAATAGAAAAATTGACATCTGAAATTTTTTACAAGAGATTATTTTGTCTTTCATTACAAAAAATTTTTTGATGATAATTTGAGATCTGATGAACAAAATTATGTCCGTAAAAAAACCGCGAAATTTTTTAAATGAAAATAAGTAGGGTAAAGAATGTCAACTAGACATTTGGATTAAAATGGACCTCAAATTTTTTTAAAAAAATTTAAAGTAAAAGAATTGACATCTAATATTTTTTCCAAAAGATTATTTTGTCCGTGATTAAAAAAATTTTAATTCCGATGCTTCGAGATCTAATGCACGAAATTGCGGCTGTAAAAAAACCGCGTATATAATTAATGTATGATATTAAAAAAATTAATAACCGTTACAATTAATTTGAAAACTGTACTCCTTTGTGTTCATACATGTTATTATTATCATTAATAATTATATGAAATTAAGGTCTTACAGCGACTTGATTATCTTAAGTAAACCGTCCTTGATGGTACGCGGGCAGGCTGTATGTATAATATCATACACTCTCAAACGTCATTGGAATATGTGAAATTACGCTCATTAACACCCAGGCATTCGTTAATGACGCTACTACGTTTCTTAAGAAATTATATACATTTCAAGGTTTTCCCAGAAATCAACGGCTTCGTATATTATTCATCATCTCTTTATTACTTTATTAATTATTGTTCAATTATCATCGTCACAACCTCTCCCGCAATTAAAGTCTATTAGTAGTCTAATAATAATAACACAAATATAACCAGACCTAAAAATGTCTTTCGAGTGTAACCCGGACACTTAATTGATAATGTGTATAACCGGCTCATTAAAATCCATTCACTAGATTTACCATACCCTATATACATGCGCGAGTATTTATTCTCCTTGGGTACTTATATATATATATATATATATGCTAGTTCAATTGTATAATACTTTTATTAATGTGCTCATACATTTATTATTCACTTTCGTATCTAACTCGTAAGCGAACAAATAAATTCACTTCACGGTTTGCTGCCGAAGGAAAATAAAACGCTTGTTCTATAATTATAATAATGCCCCTAATAAAATATTATTATTATTATTATGTATCAGACTGTGGTGGAATTATAAATATTTTTACGGAAGAGGTTGTAATATTATTAGATCACGATCTAATTTTTTAAAACATTTTTTTCTATACATCACAAAATTTTTACTTTATTCGAAAAAATTTAAGTTTTCAAAAAAATTTTCTTGAAACAACACTGAAAAAAATAATGAGTAGCAGCTACCTATTGGCAATTGGTAGCTACTACTGAGTATTTTTCGGTAGTCGCTACCGATTATTTTTTAATAGCCGCTACCGATTATTTTTTGGTAGCCGCTACCTATTATTTCGGTAACAGTTACCTAATTTTCGGTGACAGCGACCAATTTTTTTTTTGGTAGCAGCTACTGATTTCAATCAGTAACGGCTACCGAAAAATAATCGGTAGCGGCTATCAAAAAATAATCAGTAGCGGCTACCGAAAAATAATTGGTAGCGGCTACCAAAAAATAATCAGTAGCTGCTACTGATTATTTTTATCAGTGAAGAATATTTACTTTCACTTAAAAATTTTATTAAAAAAAAAAAAATGTTTTTTTTTAAAAAAATTTTGAATATAGCTTAGCCTCATACATATTTTTAAAAATCTATTGATACTTATAAAAAATATATATTTTGAAAAAGCATCAATTTTCCCTTAAAATCAAAAAATTTTTTTTATCTACAAAAAAACCAAATTTGAAATTTTCTAATTTTTTTTTCATGTGCAAAATTAATTAAACAAAAATAATTATATCTGCTCCGTTTGATAAAATAATTTTCTCAAAGTGAGTAAAAAAAAAAAAAAAAAAAATGTAAAATCCTTTTGTTCTGAAAATATATTTATATAAAGTGTTAATTTAATTCCGTGTGCTAATGAATCTTGGATATGGAACCCAGCATATAGCAACAGGAAATGACAAACTATAACTCCATCATTTTAGTAAACCCATTACATTATTTACCGGGGGTAAAATGAATTGACCTAAAAATAGAGCGTCTATTGTCTTCAAGGTCGATATATACACAAACATATAAATTAAAATTATATTTTTATATTCACATATATATATATATATATATATATATATATATATATATGAATTTGTGAAGAAGTAATAGTCAATAGCTCGGAGGTTGTACAAGAATAAGTTATATTAAGAAGTTAATTAACCTTCTTGAGTAGGTTCCTTTGGAGAAGTGCTCATTGGTCTTTCTCATTCTCTTTGTTTCCTTCTTCTATATCTGTCTCTCTTTATAATACATATATATATATATTCCCTGTTACTATATAATACTAATTATATTCTATAATTATAACTTTCCATCTTGTCTTTTAATTACATTCTCACACAAAAAAAATTTTATAATGAAGAAAATTATTAAAAGTGATAAAAAAAAATATTTAAATTAAATGTTGATAAAATTCGACGGCGATCGAAATTAAAAACCAGGCATGGAAAAAAAAAAAAAATATTAATGATAATAATTATCGTGGGTTAACATTTGTTATCTCATTTAAAATGAATAAAGTCACCCTGGAAAAGGAGCTGGCGTATTTATTTCGAAAGTTTCGAGAGCTTTGTAACTGAAAAGCAGCTCACTGAAGTAATTACGAACGCCCGACGCTTATATATTCTCCCACTGGTCCAATGCGCGGTTGTATTTAAACATTGGGCGGTTTATGTCGATACGCGACCCCTTTTGGCAACGGGAACGTGAATGGGAATAGAAACGGTAGGGCATCTCGTTTCTCTCAATGCGATCTTTGATGTAAAGTATAAATTTATCTCACTTACACATGCATGTAATTGTTGCCTGAGGATTAAAGCTCGCGGATAGACGAGTCAAGTTCGAAAGACAGGAGACGGATAGAAAATGGAATAAGAGAGACGATAGATCAAGGAATAACTTGCATTATTCATTATCGATTGATAGACGTGCATTAATTTACTCACATTTCCTTTGACAACTTTCTGATGTAACTGATGATGCTTAAGTATTTCAACAATTTACCCATTGATTATTTTAACTATTTGAATTTAATAAAACTCATTGATCATTCCCGTATGAAAAAAGTATATATCTGATATCACACTAAAAATATATGTAACGTTCAAATAATGAGCCTTGGCTTGCCAGTTTTGGGCCAACATTCGGCCAATATTCAAGTAATGGGCCCTCTTGTATGAAAATACCATATATGATAAATATATATGGAAAAATATATGATCAATATGGGAGCATATAAGTGTCCAAAAACGATATATATTTTCTTAAATATAATATACTAAGTTTTAATATAATTAATTATATACGTAAGTTTATAAGTTAATACATGTATTATATATATTTATAATCATATATGTAAACTTATAAGTTAGCACATATATGTATCACATATATTGATAATTATATATGTAAATTTGTAAGCTAGCACACATATATATTCTGAACAAAATGTTTGAATCTTATAACAGAGAGAGAAAGACAGAAAAGAATAGATTTTATTTATTCTTACATATATGGGGAGACTTATATGCTTCTATATATCGAAAAATATATAAAAATTTATAAAGTTGAATACATGGTACATATATCGTGGCATATAATGATGAATTATATATGTATTCTTATTTGTTTCCATATATAAATAACATTTATGTTTGAATATATTGAAATTATAAGTTTTCAAACATATAAATAATATATTGAAGTTATACGAAAATATATGAAATCATATAAGAGAAAACATATATAAAAATATAATAAAATCGGCCAAAATATATATATAGTTCTATATAAGATTTCATGTATTGTCACATATATATTTAAATCTGTAACATATATTTTTTAATACATGTTTACCATATATGATATTTTCATGCGGGCTGGTTTGCCAGTCTTGGGCCAAGATTCAGGTTTAGTTACAGTCTTAGCGCAAAATAACATTAAAATTTAGCTCGGTGTCATTTCGATGCTCAGACAGATTTGGGCTTTCCCTAAAGTTAATAAATTTTACGTCAGGCCTTGGCCAAGCGGGTCTACTGTTTTTTCCTATAAGAGTATGAATCAAAGACAAATTTATCATTTCTGATCGTGAAAAATAGAACTACTTTTTTTGACATCATTTTCGGAGATAGCATGGACTTATTCCGGTTCTATTTGGCTACAATGTATCGATAGATTGAACCGGTAGATTCAAATCCTATAAACTCTGGTAATAAATTAATTATTTAAACAAAGTCGTGATCAGTGTAATTTTTACTGATTTAAATTCAATGAGGATGCACCGGCACCCTCAATACCATTAAATCATTTAAATTTATACGGGAATGGAAATATGTATATACTTGCATACAGTATCTTTCACTTTTCATTACTGGATCATTTGTCATACACCCTAGATCCCTTATCACTCTCGATCATAAACAACCAAGCATAAATTCAAACTTTAAAGCATAACCTGACGCAAAGCATAGAGAGAAAGAGAGAGAGAGAAAATCCCATGTCAATAATTCATTATTTACAACTACCAACACCTACATGCTAAATCTCAACATCATAACTACACTTTATTCCACTTGTCATTAAATCTTCATTCTTGTTTTTTTTTTTTTTTTTTTTTTGTTATGAATATTTCATTGGATCGCTTAACTTACAAATTTAACGATTTTATAATTAACAGGAATATTAATTAGTTTTTATTTATATTCAGAACACGCGAAATGGAGCGCGAAAAATTTAAATCACAATTTTTTTTATAAAAAATAGTTTTATATTTTAATTTTTAAATTTTTTTAATTTTTTACAAGTAATTTAGATGTCGAACAGTTTTTCAAAAATTTTTTAAGCCACTCTATTTTGTCAAAAAATGAAAAAAAAATTTTAATCCAAATTTAAAATTTGTTCATTTGTGTAAATTTAAAAAAAAAGAATTTTGTCTACAAAGAAACAAAAATGGAATTAATTATTAGTGGAATTTGTTGTTACTGTAGACAAAATATATGGAGAGAATTAAATATATAAGTTTATAAGCGACCGAAAATAACGAAATAGTGACTTATTAACTGGAACAAGCCGTCATACATTTGCTAGCTCACTCTAAACTGTCAAGTCACTGAACTTTATGTCATACAAAATTGAACTTTGTTTTTTAAGTAGGACAATAAAAATTTTTAATATTTTATCAAGCAAAATAAATTAGAACGTGTCAGGTCTGCAAAAATAATGATTTTATTTATCATGACCCAGATGAAAAAATTTCAAAACCGAAAAAATAAAAAAATTCACTACCTGCTGAAAAGTGATCGATACGTAGGTCCAAAATAGGCTGGTTTAAATAATCGGCTAATTTTTAGCCTGTTCATTAAGGAAAATAAAATTTCAGCGAGTTTTCGGTCAAATTTTTGCCTTTTACGATAAAATTTTACGACTTAAGCATAATTTCGACCAAATTTCGGCTTCTTAAAATAAAGTTCTCTAATTTCGGCCGAATTCTGCCTTTTTCAGTGAAATTCTACGAATTGAGTGTAATTTCGACCAAATTCTGCCTTTTCCAATAAAACTCTACAAGTTAAGCGTAATTTCGACCAAATTTCGGTTTCTTACAATAAAATTCTCTAATTTCGACCGAACCCCGCCTTTTTTTCGGTCAAATATTTTTAGCCAACATACCAATTATTGATTAAACAAATAAAAAAAATAATCAAAAGGTGACGTATTCATACTTTATCGCGACAAAAAAAGTAATTACTCTTTAGCTACAAATTCGAATCTTCATGAAAAATAAATTTCCCATTCTTTTTTCTTACCCAAACTCCGAATTCGTAAAATAATTAACACTAATTTCAATATTCGCGGTTAATTTAAATATATTTATATACACATATATTTAAATATACACCTGGGAAAGGATTCTCTGCGTAGACGTTTTGCATGACGAAGTTTTGTCATAGTGGTGGTATTGTAAGTAATATAATAACCACTACCGCTAAAATAGAGCATCATTTTCTTGCAAGAGAGTGCTGGTGTAAAGAACAGAGTTGAATAGGGTAAAAGAGAGAAGGCAGTAAGCAGCACGAGTGCAAGAGAATAAGACACTACAACTACAACTCAACCGCTTTTACTCATGGGGGCATTTATTATAACACACATTTAATTATGCTGTGCATTGTTACCATAAGAGTATACGCGAACTCGACGCTTAATTCACACCTGGAGCCATGACGGAACCGACTAACGCCGCTTAAATTAAACCCGGATGATCATAATAAAAATATCTAACTCTCTTATATACACGTTCGCATTATACTAAAGTACTTTTTCAATTTTACTTTATACTTTGCAGTTTTTTATTTTACGAGCCCCATTTTTTAAATTTCCCAGCACAATAACTGACAACTGGTGATATCTATACTCGGACAGTAATGTTTGAATTAATGTTATAAAGTTTACAGTCATGTGTTGGTGATGGTAACGCGGATGGGACAGGACCACGAGAATTGAGAAGCCAATTTTCGCTCTATACAATCGACTTGCTTTACCGTAAGACAAACTTTGTGAATGTGTCTCATTAACACGCGACAAATCTCTCTCTGTCTCTCCCCTGTATAGATGGATAGAAATATATGTGAATATATATACATATATATTATGCAGCACGACACTTTCCGTCGGAATATCACGTAGATGTACAAAAGTGTTGAAGAAAAGAGATGGATATAAATAAAGATATAAAGTGAAAGAGCGAAGGGGGGTGGAAGGGGATGAAGGGATCAAAAGGAGAAAATGTAGAGCTGAGAATGGATACTTTAGTAGACTACAGAGCTCTGTTCTGTTGGATATGTATATAGGAGGGCAAAAGTTGCGACAAGAACGGCTAATCTAAATAATGAAATACAGTTAATCAAAGGATTAATGAGCACCAAAGAAGCATAATGAATTATGAATGACATTTATTATGAGAGAAAAGGCGCGCTGAGCTAGGTAATAACCAAAATTATAGCTGCAATAATATTATTATTAAATAATAATAATTATTATCATAATAATAATAATTACGATGATACGGAATGGACTGAGCAGACAAAGGAAAGGAATGAGAGGGAAGATATAAATTATTATATTGTTAAAATGAAACGGGGTTGGGCTTAAAACTTTAGGTCTCGTTTCTATTTGCATAAAATCCTTATCCCCGTCGCCGAAGATAATTAAATGAAACTAAACAAATAATGTTTATGCTAAACATTAATTATATCGTCTAAGTGCGAGCAGACGGGATCATAGAGACGGTTCGATAAATTTGAATACTCTGTGGAAATTATTTCATTTTCTTGCTTTATAAGGAGAAAATGAAAAGTTTTATGGAACTGTGAAAAATTTTTTTCTAAGTGTGCAAAAATGTCATAATTTTTCCGGAATTTATTTTTTTAATATGGGGATCTTTTTTTAGGGGGTTGGTTCTGATATTTTATGGGAGTGATCCACATAGACTACTGGGTATAGTTTTTCCTAATTTATGGTGACTGCCCCTATGTGTACAGAAACTTGATTAATTTTTTTTTCTATGGCATGGAGAGAAAAATTAATGAACAATTCCAATAAATTATGGAAACCACCCCCGTAATTTATAGTAACTACTTCTACATACTTGTATAGGAACCATTGCTTCACATTATGGGAAATAATTCCAGCAAATTTTTGCAAAATGGGCAGTTTCCATAATTTTCAAAAGCTGTTCTTATAACATGAATATGGTTCCCATACATTGTGGAACTATTTCCTGTACTTATGGGAGCGATCCCCATAGACTATTGGGTATGGTTTTTCCTAATTTATGGTGACTGCACCTATGTGTACAGAAACTTGATTAATTTTTTTTTCTATGGCATGGAAAGAAAAAGTAATGAACAATTCCAATAAATTATGGAAACCACCCCCGTAATTTATAGTAACTACTTCTACATACTTGTATAGGAACCATTGCTTCACATTATGGGAAATAATTCCAGCAAATTTTTGCCTAAATGGGCAGTTTCCATAATTTTCAAAAGCTGTTCTTATAACATGAATATGGTTCCCATACATTGTAGAATTATTTCCTGTACTTATGGGAGTGATTCCATATACTATTGGTATAGTTGTCCTAAATGTATAAAGACCACCCCCATATGTATATCGACACTATTACTTGCACATGACATGGAGAAAAAAATGTAAACCATGTCCATAATTTATAGGAACTGTTCTGATATGAACATGGTTCCCATATATCAATAAAAAATTTCTTGAACTTATGGAATTTTTTCCCATACCTATCGGTTTTCTTTTTCCCATAAAAAAATTCCTATCCACCATAAGAAAATTTTCTCCAATTTTCCTCCATGTTATATTTTTATTATTTAGTTATATTTATTTATATAGGTTATCATTGATTTTGTTATTTATATTTCATCGCGTATTTCTCGTTTCTCAAATTAACTAAAATAATTAGTTTGACGTTTATAGTGTGTTACTTATATATATTCATATATTAATATATTTAGAAGCAAATTATTGGTTTTTATTAAAATCATTACTTTATAAAAGCGGATTGACACCAAATCCCATATTCTTTTTTGGTCTATCGCAGATCTTTAATTTTTAATCCGTCGATTCGACGTAAAAATAATAAAACAGTTTAACAATCCTGGGTATAAATTGCGCAATAAATCCTTGGGTATATTCAGCTCCGTAAAAGTATCATTTGATGATAAACGTTAAATTATACAAAGCTAAAATGTATATGATAAGGCTTATTGGTATATACATATATATATATATATATATATATATGTAGGTTTGATCAGAGCGAATGGAATAGCGGTAGTAGAAGAGAAAGAGAGAGAGTATAAAGTATAGATTGGGTAAAGCATGTCGATACACGAATCCCAAGAGACATTGATGGACAAGCGAATGCTTATATGGGTATTGAATATAAGAGGGAGCCTCTTCAATGCAGCTTTACATATTTATGTTATGACCGTCCGCTGCAATGCTTCGATTTAATTGACGGAATGCCCATAAATTTACGATTGTAATTTTGATTTTATTATTTTTACCCTTTAAATCCCAAGAAAATCAATCCCGTGGCAGCAGCAATCACGATACTCATCAGCATTTCGCGATTACTTGAAGATGACATTTCAAATTATTAACATAAACTACCATAATTTAAGTTCTCATGTATAAAAAATAAATAAACGGATGACTGAAATGAAAAATAACAGGACAATAAAACGTTGTCAGGATAATGTAGTTGCGTATAAACTGGACAAACGTAAGCCATTTATTTGTTCTTTCTGGGATACGTTCTTCATCAGCTTTCAGAGAATTTAAAGCTCCGACAATCTGTAGGTTGAGTGAGAGTAAAACTGAAGCAAAGCAAAAGACTCGGAATCGAGTTTGAGCGCCAGAGAAACTAGTTTATTTGAGGGATAATCCAAATAAATGCACTCGGTGGCTCGCGAGTAAATAACATGCAAATACCGTAATGCTACTTGACTGATGACTCTGCTCATCCAAAGTCCCACTCACCTCTATCTCTACCTCTACCTCTGCCTCTGCCTCTGCCTCTACATCAACGCGTACGTGCTCCATAAAACCCGCAAACTCGTCAGTAAATATTTTTTTAAGCATATCCCCTATCCGGATGATGGTTTCGTTGATAAACTTCGCCTTCTTTCACCTTAGAAGAAACATCGAGCGTCTTCTAACTCAAATGTTGTTACATTTACGCGAGAACAAACGGATTTTCTAAAGTGTTGATAAACTGACAGTGATAACTATTGGTTGGGAAAAGGCTTTTTTGGCCATTGGTCTGGCAGTAACTGAAGAGAAATGGACAGAAGGGTGTTTTAGTGGCTATCTCTCAGACTTGGTTCATCTTGTTTAAGTCCTCCCATCTTCCAACTCCTACACTACCACAGCTTCAACACCAGCAAGGTCCTTGGTGTTTCTAATGCAGTTCGTACCGAGTCTCATCACCTCCTACTTACCCTCCTAGGGAAGGGGGAAAGGAGTTTGAGCATCGTCTATTCCACTGGCACTGGCTCCTGGCTATTTCTCCCCGGCTGACCACTACCACTTCTATTACTAATACTAGTACTAGGAAAGCTCCGGGTCCTATTCGGAGTTTCCTGGGAAGGATCGATTGTTATGCATAGTCAGTATTTGCCCGTCCACCCCCCGAGCTATAGAGGACTGACCGACCGGACCGAGCAACTGGACCGGGGACGAGACTTGAGCTATTTGAGTCCTTACCTAACAACTATACATAAGATTCTGTCATCATTCTACGTTCCGCCATCAGGGAATAGATTGTTAAACTTGCTTCTATAACTTCTTTACACACTTACTCACGCTACACTGTACTGCCATCCAATTTATGGACCGACTATTTATTTTAAAACTGGGCGCTTTGATAATATTGATATAATTGTTGATAAAGAATATTATTCTGTCTGATGGAATTGCGTTTGAATTCAGTGTGATGTGTATTTTTGAAAAAAAAAAAAAAAAAAAAAAACTGAAGAGAATAGTATGGCCTTTGAAACAAATACATCGTGATAGGAAACCTTTTATTGGAATTACTTCTCTTTTTAACCAGTCGCATTTTTTTATACTGTACTTCTATTTCTGTTTTTTATATTTTTTAGTGGAGAGAATGAAACGCATGCAAGTAATGACGAGAGATCGAAGGGGGCTTGTGAATTGGTAAAGGGGACTGGTGATTTTTCAAAGCTACAGTTGGTGATCTACCCCAGCCAGCCAGCCACCCCCTGCCGTCACGTTACCGGTGAATAGTTGTTACGGCTGATAGCACCGTCGACTGTTTCGATTTACAAAATGCATTTGGGTAGACGTTTCATCCGATTCGGATGGATGTAAAGGATGCTTAGTAGTAATACTAGATTGTGCTACTTCTTTTTTTTTATCTTTGTTCCTTTCATCCCAGCAATTTGTTATTTATGAAAACAGACAATTTTATAGCGGATATATATATAAATTGAATTGTGAAGAACAAAATAATTAGTTAGTTCAATAAAGTGATTAAAAATTGATTCTTTATGAAAAAACAGTATATGGTTGAAATATATAAAATTACATATGTTTGCAACAAAAAAATATATGATATATTATATTGTATATTATAAAAAATCATATAGAGATTTTCGCCGATTTAATATAAAATTATATACAGTAGTAAATATATGTATTCCATATATGTAACTTATATGTTTTTTATATTAAGCCATATATACATTTACATTTACCTTATAATATATTGTATTGATATATTTCCTTTTATATTCAAAAAATATAAAATTTTTATATGAAATGAAATATATGGTAGCATATAATTTATATTATATATGCCACCATATATTTTCTTTTTTATATTTAAGCATATATTTTATTCGGTGTATGTATATGTATATGGGTATATTATATATTCGCTTCAAATGAACTAATTTCGATAATTTTATCTGCAATTTAAAGAGCATATTAAAATTTATATCTAATTTAATTGGAATGGGTCATATATATAAGAAACTTTTTTTCCATACACAATATAAATATATGTTTTTATATATGATCAGAATATATTTTTCATATCTGATAGAAATATATATTTTTATGTATGATAAAAATATAGTTTTTGTATATGACAAGAATATATATTTTCATATATGATGAACATATATTTTTTGTATATGATTACATATATATTTGATATATGCTAAACATATACGGACTCGTATATGATGAATATTATATTTTTTAATATAAAAAAAAATATATCAGAAAATATAGTTAAATTCGCCAGACATATATTCTGATACTTATCATATATTTTTACATATATTTTGACCATATATTTTATTTTCATACGGAAACAAAGTGATTTTGTGTTGTTTATTTTTACGAGGTCACACAAACATCGAAATTGGAACCAGAAAATGCAAATTTAGATTACCCCTGGTTCCTGCTTGCTGTTAACTTGAATTATTCGAGTCTTAATGATGGCTTAAGCGCCGGCCCACTGATCTGAGGGATTAGGCCGTGAATATTGCGAGGTCTAATGAACAGCCGGGAATTAGGCGCTCGTCTGGATTTTCATTTCCGAAAGAAACGGATAATCCAAATGTTGCTTTTTACATCCGTTATTTTAACACTGACGTTGTTCTTTTTCTCCACACATTCGCTGCTGGGATTTCACCCAGAAAAGAGAAGAAGAGCAAAAAAGAAAACAAAAAGCACGGGACAGGACTTTGTATCTAAATAAAGCATCTGTTAATAAAAAGGATTGAATAAATAGAACATGTCAAATTGAAAGATAAAAAAGGGAAAAAGAGGAAGAAAAAACGAGTTGACGGTTGACAAGTGGCTAACTAGATGGAATCGAGGCGTAAAAGGGGAGAGAAGAAAACGTTTAACTTTCCCTTTCTATATAAACGCGTATTATATCCTTTGGCATTTATGTGTTCATAAAGCTCGAAGAATTGCAGTGGCTTTGAGCCGTTGAATGCGGCGGTGCGACAGAGAACACGACCAATGGAGGTACAGATACAGATGTGCTCGTGTCGAGATACACCCACACACACGGACGAGTATCACCGAGCGGGGTGTCGCTGAGAGTGTAGTGGAAGAGAGAAAGAGTTTAATGAATAAGGGAGAGAAGGTTGAGAGCATCGACGGCGAAAGCCACTAAAAGGAGATGCTGGTATATTCCTGGTACGAGTGATGGTGATAGTCGTCGTCAACGTCGTAGTCGTTGTTGGGCTCGGGTTGTGAGGGTGCTAGTGGTGAGAGTAGAGCGCGAACGAGGGTGTTTTTCCACCACCAGTTGCTCGCGGCATCCGCAAACTCTGCTGCTTGGCTCCTCACCCCACAGCTCTGGCACTATAGCTGATGCCGACGCAACCGCCGCGATTCTGCTATGAGAAACACAGACCGTAAAAGTCCCAAACTCCCTGTGTCGTTTACTTCTCTCACTCTTTATATACATATATATCTATATACCACCGGCGGCACACTTGACGATCCAGCTCTCGCTTATTCAGTCTCTTTCGCTCGGCACTTGGTCTCTTCTTGCACACCCTCGACAGCCACCACACCGACAAATGCTTTAATTCCGGTGTTCAGAACTGGGTCTGTCTATGGATTCAGCGATCGACACAAATAAACCGACAGTGTCCCAGTTTTAAATCGTCGGAAATAAAACGGAATTGCTGGATGTAAGATGCTGTAATATATCATATATTTATGTATGTATAAATATGTACAGGTATATATTTTAGTAAGCATTTGGGAATTACTAAAGTTGCTAATGAACAGACGAAGGTCCATGACAAGGATGAGATGTCCAGGAGGGTCGTTTATTGATCTCTCAAGTTCCAGGCTCGTGTACAAGAGACTAAACTATATACCACCCGAGTCCACTTCTCTTCTCAGAGCCTCGTTTCTCTTCACCCTTGGCTAGTACCCCCTCGTGACTGGCCACAATCACCCTACCGTCGCACCATCGTCGAGACACCGAATACGACGACTACGACTACGACTACTCACCCTCCAGCCTCTGAGTTTCCTCCTTGCAACGTTTATTCCCTCGGGCAATAGGTTCCAGCCAGAAACTAACCCTCCAAATGAGAACTCTATCGATGTATAATGCGAAAATTTTATGCTCAGAACTTTAGTTTCATTGTTCACCACTTTTAGTTCGTTAAAGAGTAGAATCAAATGACCTTTGTCTAAAAAGTGGTAAGTTTTGTGTCAAGTGGGCTTAGTCTTTGATTTAATAACGTCTGGAAGTATACAACCGATCGATTTCACCAGCAGAACCACCAGATGGAGGCGTCTCACTTGAGCGACTGTCCACTTGATGTACGAAAGAGGGATGGGAAGGGGTTGTCGGTTGAAGATAACTTATTTGGACCCTCCTTAGGAGAGAGATAGCAAAGCCAGTGAAGCTTTTCAACCCTCCGTGGATTGAAGAAGGGTGTCTGGTTGAAATAGCTGGCAAGCGGTCATTCTGGCTCCTCGACCTTGTGTTACACGGGATTACCCAAAAGCATCTACTCCTCCATTGCCCAAATTCTCTCCATCCATCTATCCTGCATCTCCTTCCTGGTGTTAGGCTCTTACATTAGTCTAGTAGACTAAACTAGTAGTGGTTGTACGCGCGTGTACAGGTTGTCGATAAATTCAACCAGCGGCCGAGTGCCTTTGAATCCTAACGGCGATTTCTCATCCAGAAATACTGCTGCCGAGTAGTATTTCGAACAACGTCCGAGGAACTAGACCGGTTGCTTGACCGACCAATTCCAGCTCAGCTTCTAGCATCCCGACTCCTCACCGTCTGACGAGACACTTTATGTAAAAAACTCTTCAACTGTTAAACACTTCCCGAAAGTTTGTTCGGATCTCCAAGCATTGTTTTCTTCCAGACTAATGTTTGATATTTTTTGTATGATATTGAATTGCTGGGTAAAAGAAGAGACTATAATATTATTTAAGCTGGTGTACACTCACAGCGATATTATTTTGCATTTAACTCCTAATAATAGCGTCTATTGGTTCATACATTTTAATGGAATTACAAAATCAAAACAAATAGAGTGTACATGCGCGGCAATTACAGATGCATTATGCAATATAAATATTGATGCTTGCTGTAAAAACGCGAGCCCCGTCTCGTGGTAGTTGTCGATGTGGCCGATCAACAAAATGCAAAGCATTTTCCAAAGGGGGAAGAAGAAAGCTCCAGGGGATTCCGTGGTGACGTGCATACCTGCTACGTCTGTATACCAACTACCCATCCTATATTTAATACATATATGTATATTGATGATATATATTTATAAATACGGGTATACAGTTCTAGCATGATGACGATGCTGATGATTATGCTATCGATAGTTTCCCAACCCAGTCTACTATCTCTCTCTCTCTCTAGGTGGTATCCACAAAAGCATTTAATCGCATTTCGATGGTAATTTTATATATATCTACTCTCTCAAACCATAAATATTACCACTTTGAATACAATTACATTAATTAACATTTTACTCTCAATGATTACATCATTGATTTTACTAATTAACATTAATATTACAATATTTTGATCAATTTATACACTTGATTAACGTTATATTGCTGTCATTTCGTGCGCACTGATTTCAAAAATAATAGCGACTAAAATATTCCGTTTATAGAACAAATAAATTAACATAATTTGAATACGTTCGATTGGAAACAACGCTAAATTTCGCTGGAGACAGACCGTAGAAAAAGTCGAGTTGGATGCGAAGCTGATGATTCTCGTGTCAAGTCGCCGGTACTTGGAGGAACACAAATGATAAATGTTTGGATCCTCGGTTACAAATGTAGATAGACATCATCGGGCGCCAAATGTACGTGTTCATTAGGCGTATTTGCTGTTTAGCATTTCAAATTAAACTGAGCCACGATACCACGACATTTAATGTAGTAAACATGATGCTGAATAGTAGGTTATATGCCACTGGGCATACTTATACTCGAGAACTAAATAACTAAGCCAGTTTTCGGGGTCTAACCAATCAAATATTTTAATCATAGGTGGGTCGAAAAATTTTATCTGATTTTAGTCTAACGAGGCTGGATTTTGACTAATTGATGTGTATTTGAACTATTAGATGTTGTGTCTTAAATTTCCCGTATGAAATAACACATATGGTCAAAATATATGTAAAAATATATGATAAGTATCAGAAAATATATCTGGCGAATTTAACTACATTTTCTGATATATTTTTTTTTATATTAAAAAATGTAATATTCATCATATACGGGTCCGTATATGCTTAGCATATATAAAATATATATGTAATCATATACAAAAAATATATGTTCATCATATATGAAAATATATATTCTTGTCATATACAAAAACTATATTTTTATCATACATAAAAATATATATTTCTATGATATATGAAAAATATATTCTGATCATATATAAAAACATATATTTATATTGTGTATGGAAAAAAAAAGTTTCTTATATATATGACCCATTCCAATTAAATTAGATATAAATTTTGATATACTCTTTAAACTGCAGATAAAATTATCGAAATTAGTTAATTTGAAGCGAATATATAATATATTCATATACATATACATACACCGAATAAAATATATGCTTAAATATAACAAAGAAAATATATGGTGTCATATATAATATAAATTATATGCTACCATATATTTCATTTCATATAAAAATTTTATATTTTTTGAATATAAAAGGAAATATATCAATACAATATATTATAAGGTAAATGTAAATGTATATATGGCTTAATATAAAAAAAATATGTTACATATATGGAATAAATATATTTGCTACTGTATATAATTTTATATTAAATCGGCGAAAATCTCTATATGACTTTTTATAATATACAATATAATATATCATATATTTTTTTCTTGCAACATATGTAATTTTATATATTTTAACCATATATTGTTTTTTCATACGGGATTTGATAAAAATTTTAAAATGTGGTCGATTTGAAGTCGACCAAAAACAGATTAGAAATAATGGGCAGGAAAAGTTGGATCGTGATCTTAAAATGTTGACTTGATTTAATGCATAAAATTTTTAAACCCGTAGCTTTGGCTGTTAATTAAGGACTTAAATTGATGTAAAAGTTTCGGGCACTGAAAGCTGTTTTTGTAGGAAAGATTTTCTGGGGTACCGAGTACACACGGAGTTTAACTGAATGAAATAGTAATTACAGAGGACAGTTTGCGTTCATGTGCTGACTCAAGTGTGTAAGTTCAGTTCATTAGGTTATTGAAACCTTAGTCGTATGTGTAGTGAAAACTATATGAGGCACAATGCTCTAGGGGCTTCATAATGCTGCTCTGGCTACTTGACCACATTATTTTGTCCATCTGCTGAAACATTTGTACATCAAAACAAACACTCGGAACTCGGTACCTGGACTAATTTTCATCAAACTTTCGTCTATTAATTTGATAGCATTTACTTTGAGATTTAAAACTCCTTTTCAGTGTCAGTTCTATTGGCTCAAGTACTTGTGGCTGCTTTGTTTAAAGATGTTGCCTGTTGGTGGGTGAGCCAAAAGAAAGAACCGCCCGCATCCTGTAGCCACAAGTGTAAAGAAGGAACAAAACGATGCGGGTTAATCTCAATAGGGTTGGATTCATTTTTGTACAGAGCCCAGCCACTCTGAGATTTTGCTAGTAAAGAAGAATTAGACGGATAAGAGGACATAAAAAAATGGGAAAAAGTGTAGATGAGTTTCAATTTGTAGAAAAGTATAGAATATAATTCACTTTGTTTTTTTTTTTATCTTTAAATTTTAATTTGGAACGCGTCCAGTAGTATAAGGCGCGGGTCCGCTAGAGTACGAAGCCCCGGAAGATCACAGGAAAAATGTATATGCTTACGTAAATACCATTGGAGTTATACTGTATTGTATGTATATATAATAGTGCTGTTGCTCCTTTTCATTTTACCTTTGGGATATAGAGAGTACGCAGGGACGAATTAGAAATTTTACTAACTCGGATAGTCGCATTTAATTTTAAGCCTGAAACCCTACGAGTCATTACTGTCTCCAGTTCCGTGCGTGTATTAAATTACAGAACAGTGAATCGTAGTTGGAGGGTCGCACTAGTACTACCACATTACGGAATATATGTTCGAAGAGGATTATCCGTCTGTACGTATTTCTACTGACTACTCTGATGCTCAAAAATTTTCTCATTGTCACTAAATTAAACTATACTTGTAATCACTAGCTCTCTAAAAAAAAAAAAAAAGAAAAAAATAAAGCCACCTGCTAAAAATAAAATAAATACCGAAAAAAACTTAGATTGAATATACGAGGCTGGGAACACGATCGCTGATTAGCAATAGCTAATTAATTATCGAAGCCATACTCGAGCCGTTGCCCAAGAGAAACCTGCTCATTATGTTGAACATAATTATTAAATGCCCTAGATTATAACCAATTAATTAGCGCATGGTACAGTCACTTGTGATAACTAGGATGCAGTTACAGAGGAAATTTCGCAAGAAAGAACGAAATTTGGATAAATGAATAGGGTTGTCAGCCCCAATGATGTTTGTAGCGTAGGTATTCGGGCGGCGTTTGATGATGATGAGCTATGGAAGGAAGTGACATGATAGCAACTCGGTGTCATCGGAATCTAGTCCTCGAAATTGGAGTCAGTGGAGTGAGGACGATCGGCATCTAAATTCCTCCTGGCCTCCCGTGGCCGGTATTCCAGCCCCTTTAACGCTTATTCTCCCTCTTGTTCCCGGAGCCCCATCTCTCAAATTCGAGGCAGAATGATGAAGCTTACCCATAGCTCTTGGATCGGGCAGTAGTCTAGCCTAATATGCCATGATCATGATCAGAAGCCTAACGGTGTATTGGTAGTAGTAAGCATTCGCCGCGTCTAATCCGATCGTTGCTTACGCGAGCATTATGCGGCTATAGAAATTTCGTGGTGGTATATAGAGAACGGGTGTGGCATCCTGCTATTGCTGGTAGTGTTGCTGTTAGTTTGCATGTTCTATGCAAGTTTAACACGTACTGCAACACAGAGCAAAGCTCCCTGGACACCTAGACGACGTGCCCGATGGCAAGTTGTTGCTCGGACAATGACGCTATAATGACTAATGATCATATCATTTAATTAACATCGTACTCAACTAGCCCGGCTTCATTAGCTCTCACGGTGACGCTACTGTCGCTACTAGTTCTGCCACTATTTCTGCTTCCAGCTAAAGCTAGACAACGCGATCCTGTGGACTAGCATTAAGCTTCCAGACGTTCACTGGCATCATCATCATCATCATCATCATCCTCGTTTATGCTGCAGAACAGAGTCTACTACGCTTATTATGTATCACTGGATGGCGATTGTCTCGTTGGTGTGTTTAAAGGACGTCGTGTTGGTTGACACGGTGTGATACTCTTGTCGGCTCATCCTCTTCCAGGATAATGCCCACACGGGACACGTTGAATTACACATAATTCGGTATTCACATCTACACAACCCACATTCCCATCTCAGGGACCGAGTTATGGATGTTTTGATGCTCTTAGCAACCGGAACAATGCAACGGAAAGTAATGATACTTTATGCTGGAACAAACCCTCGAAAACTTGGAATCGATATTCAACTGTTAGCTTATCCAAGTCGGGAGTCATTAAATATTTGCCTACGAAATGCACAATGATACGATACGATACTTGATGAGATATATATATATATTAAGGTATAGCTATGCAGTGGTATATCTAATAACAGGTGCTCGAATAGCCGGATATGTCATCGCATCGATTTTACCTATTTACTTATGATAATCCAGCAATTACGGGATTTATCGACTACCGCTGCATAGTTTCTGATTTATTTCAACATTAATCACGTTAATGATGCTACCCCAGTACTTGGGAACCTACACAACTACGGAATCACCCGTTTCTGTGCTGTGTAACTCCTTCCTCATTAAGCTCCTAATTCAACTATACGTCTGACGGCTTCAACGTCGCGCTCGGATGTCGTGAAATCCAGGAAACGAGCTTTTCGATCAAGATCAATTGTTACAACTACTACTCACTCTGACGCGGCTTACAAACTCAATCCAAGTTCCGTCATCGATAGTTTACTCACCTGAAACAAACAACAAAAAATATTTATTCATTTAACTGCACTGAGAATATGCTGGGTTTCTGTACAAGCATCCAATGGATCAGATTTTAAATATTTTAAATAAATGTACGTGTGTGTGTGTGTGTGATAATCTACCCAAGCCTGGGCCACCCTATAATGCGTATCCCTTTGCAATAATGATGATTTATTTTCGAGCGAAAAATTGCGCGAACGCTGGACTATGAGTAATGTCCCGATGTGGAGGACGATCCACCCTATTGGTAGCCGAGCAAACCTTTTTTTCCCCGTTTTTTTTTTTTTTTTTTTATGTTTTTTCTATCTGCGCAAACGTTATGAATTCCATTGAGCCATCGGCGGTGGTGAGAGGACAGAAAAAAAAAATTGTGGGGATTGAAAATAGGCGGGGGTGGAGAAGGGATGAGGTATTTGCAACGACCCTTTGTGTAATATGGCCGACTGCTATTTATTTATTCAGGACTGGGCATTCCAGACACGAGTGTCTTTGATTTAATATTTTTTACTCCATACTTATCAATACTATTTATTTCTCACTAGTTTAAAATTTGAATTTAAATTTCCCGCGCTTAGACAACCAACGGACAGAAGAGTTTTTCTATGACTTAAGTGGCACATCGAGCGTAAAATAATCGAGTAAAAAATTACAGCAAACGAGTATGCAAAGGGGGTCGTCGGCTGGCAGTAACGCCTGGACGAGGTCGTAGTTTTCATCCAAAAGGGTGGTCAGTGGTGGGAGATTTCGCTCCCGGAAAAAATCCATACAATCCAATCGCATGACAATGTGTACGTGCGAATGTCCAATTCTCATATTTGTATTTTCCATGTCCATGTGTGCAGACATTGACGTCGAACCCACTACGAAGTGGTTTTCGATAAATAAAAAAAATTCCAAAACAAACATCCCCTGACCGATGACTTTTGTAAACGCATTATTATATTTAATATAATGAGATACAATCAGGCAGTCAAGCCAAAAAGTCCCAGATAATTATCTTCCGTCTCCACGCCGTGTCCAAGTGATTAACGATGTATCGACGGGTTATTAATTCACCGATATAATTCGAAGCATATATAAATGGGAACCCCGAGATGGACAGCGATATGGATTGGGTTAGGTTTTAGTTTGAATATAAATGTATGTGGGTGGCAGTAGGTGCCTTTACTATTCCTATCGAGCAATCTACCAATCAGCCAGCTCAAAACTTGATCAGTTTTTTTTTAAGTTCCTCTTGATTCATCCCGTGATTCATCCCTCGCGTATACCCTTTCTCCCTACCGGCCCCTGATCCAGCTATCGGCGCACTAACACTCGCTCATATACGTACGTCCGTTTTTTATAGATCGCGACTCAAACTCGCGATGCAATTATAATCCAGCTTTATGAAAAAAAAAAAAAAAAAAAAAAAAAAAAAATATGAAAAAGTAAAACTAAAAAAAAATTACTGCATCGCAAATGTGATTGAGCGTCGATACGAGATTGTGATACGGCATTTTTTCCAGTACGTGGAGTTTCGTTACTGAGCTTGATAGGAAAACGCATTCGGGAATCAACCCATGGAGAATGATAATAAAAATAATAATAATGCGATAACGATAAAACCAGATAGAATATTTAAATTTTATATCGCTGGCTGTAATTGGGTAGATTTTAATTATGTAAAGAATAGTATTTTGATGTTTTAACGTTTGTTGCTTGAGGTAAATTTATGTCAGCCGTCGGTTTTATATTTACAAGGTGTAATTTAACATCAAAAACCCTTTTTAGTCTTTTATACCCGAGGACAAAGATAGTACGAGGCCAATTTTCTTTGAAATTGCTGCTCGGTGATTAAAACTGAATTGTCAATGACGCGATGGTGGTGGTGGTGCCGGTGGTGGTCTACGACTCAAGTCTTACTCGTCAGATATAATTACACTTTAACCATTGTTAAGCTACTCGATCATTATATGAATGTGATATCAAGTAGATTATAGAGACGACACAACCCCTGGAAAGTACAGGTGATATACGGACGTGGATATCGCACATGACTCGTTATAAATTCTCTTTAAATATATATTTATATAGATGTGTATATATATATAAAACATGGTGCGCACTTGAATTCGACGGGCTTTAAAAACTTTCAAGACAATTAAACTTTTTATCCAGTACTTCGCGGTATTTAAATATAAACATTGACGATTATTTTATTTTAATTGCACTTTTTAATTTTTTGAGATTGGGCTGAAAATTAGACCGAGCGGGAACAAAGATATAGTTTTTGAGTAATTGTCGGCTTAAATTTTTTATTCAAGGTGGGAAATTAAATGCAGTTTAAAAAATTTACCAAATTAAAGTTTTTAATTATTTTATTATTGATTAATTTTGAGACTTTTTGGAAAATTTTATACTTGGGTTTTTTTATTTAAAAAAAATTCCTGAGGGAAAATGAAAAAAAAAATGGGTGGTCCATTTTGCCCACCCTGCACTTAAATATTTATTGTCAAAAATTGTTGTTTCTTTAAAATACTAAAAGTATAAAATTTTTCTATGATACGGAAGTTAGCCATGATCCTGAAGTTAAAAGACGATTTGCAATTTTCGAATTTATTTTTAACAAGTCAATTATAAAAAAAAATAAAAAATAAAAAAATGCACTTTTAGAAAATTAAAAAAACTATATGTGCAATTTTTTTCAATATTTTTTTTTTTAATAATTTGTTGCTTTAAAAATATTTTGAAAATTAATAAACGTCGGCTAACTCTAGTATCATAAGTTAGCCGTCTGATAATTTTTGGACTTTTTTTTGGGCAATAAATTATAAAAAAAAAAATATTTGAAAAAATTGCACCTGTAGCTTTTTAAATATTCTATATGTGCATATTTTTAGTTTTTTTTTTTTTTTAAATTAAATCCTTGGAAAAAAAATCCAAAAATTACTAAGTGTCTGCTGGCTTCAAAATCATAATTTTTCTCATTTCATAAAATAAAAAAAAAATGTTGGTCCATTTTGCCCAGCCTGCAAATATAAAATTTTTCCCGTCTCATAAAAAAATAAAAAAAAAAAAATAATCTGTTACTTTATCATCCGTCTGTTTTATTTAATAAATATTTTAATAGTGTCCAAACGACATCGCGAGCTCATTTCTTTTCTAATTAGTAACACGATCCTTAAACTCTTTTTATTTTATTTCTATCGCCTAATGAGAAAGAAAATGCGCGTTCACAAACCGACAGGAGAAAACCACCAGAGTAGTTTGTGAGCAGTCTTTTAACTCGGGTAAGTTTTTTTTACCCGAGCTTTTTTGTATAATTGTTGGTTTAAAAGAGAGCAAGAGTAGTCTTGATGTCTGATGGGGGTTCATTTTATTCTATTAAACTTTTTAAACCTGGAAATTACTTTAACTCGTTTCATGTGTCCACCTGAGAAAGAGATATCAATTATAATTTACTCGACCGTGTAATAAATATTTTTATATTCAAATTATAAATTATAATTTATAAATTATAAATTTAATTTTCTCTTATCAACTTTAATAATTATAAAACCATGTTTATAATAATAATAGTAATAATTAAAAGAAATAAATAAATAACTCGTAAAGTAACCGTTAAATTTTATCAGTAATTAAAGATTAGAAAATTAATGAAGTTTTATATGCACGATTAAATTCATAGGTAGACTTAATTATAATTATATTTTTTTCAATGTGATCTTGTGACTGGTAAACCGTGTAATGAGGATTGCGTACATAGGCGTGGAATTAAATTTATTTTGTTAATTTTAGAGAAAATTTCTTTAAAAAAAAAAAAAAAAAAAAAAAAATTGTTAATTCTTCAGTTTAATTTTTTTTTTTTTTATATTGGGTCTATATATTTATTTAGGGAATTTAAGTAGACGTGTAGTAGATGTAACGAGGATATTTAAATACGAGTATAGACGCCCATGACAATTCAAAGTGTATCAGCTCTCGTAGGTGATTGTGCGCCGCGGATCAGGTTTACGAGCAATGTACACGTGATTTAAATATTATTATTTTTTTTTTAATTATCTATTGCACAACCACTTACGATAACACTGTGTATTAAAATTTTATCCTTGTTCATTTGCAGACTATTTATTTAATTATAGTTTAATGATTATTTCATTGAAATTTTATATTTCTTCGCTTCAGGAAATTTTTTAGCCCATTATACCCTGATATTTAGTACGCTAATTATTTTTTCCTAACCTGAGTAAAAATGTTTTACCAAAATCGAGCCGGTCATAGAATTTAATGGGAAAAACCCGAAAATCTGCAGAAATTTTATAATTTTTCGTTTGTATTAAATTTTTTGACCCATTGTACCCCAATACTTAATTCACTAATTTTTTTTCTAACCCGGGTAAAAACATCTGGTCGAAATTATGGCAAAAAGGATAAAGTTTACCGAAATCGAGTCTAAATTGTAGAATTTTTTTGAAAAACGCCGAAAATCCACCGAAATCTTTTTTTTTTTATAAACAGGCCGAAAATGTACCGATAAACAAATTCGGTCTCTTTTCGGTCATGTTTTTTTCTTTTTAAATAAAATTACAGAAAAATTTCAAAAGACTCAATAGAACAGGAAATTTTCAAGTTTTCGGCAAAATTTCGGAAATTTTGATCCCTAGTCATCGGTCAAATTTTGAACCTAGATAATTTTCGGCCTAATGTTCACTTCCTGGATCTTTTTTCAGCCATAACTTTCTTTTTTAAAATAGAATTACAGAAAAATTTCGAGCGGCTCAATAAAGAAAAGAAAATTTTCAAGTTTTCGGCAAAATTTCGGACATTTTGATCCCTAGTCATCGGTCAAATTTTGAACCTAGATAATTTTTTGCCTAATACACTTCCTGGATCTTTTTTCAGCCATAACTTTCTTTTTTTAAATAAAATTACAGAAAAATTTCGAGCGACTCAATAGAACAGGAAATTTTCAAGTTTTCGGCAAAATTTCGGAAATTTTGATCCCTAGTCATCGGTCAAATTTTGAACCTAGATAATTTTTGGCCTTTTCACTATCTGGACATTTTGCCGGCAACTTTTCAGCTCGAAATTTTTTTACCGGAATTTTTTTTTTAAAATTTATGTGAGAATTAAATTATGTCATAATTTACAAAATTTCCATAAATTAAAAAATTACAATAAACATCGATGGTTCGTAAGTAGTTGGATAAAGAAAACGCTCGAGTAAAATTGTTATTCTAAGCTAGGCCGTCGCGTCTCGAAGCAGCAGTAGAAGCCGGAGCAAAGCCAGTGGTAATTGTAATAATTGTTATTATTCGGTGTATAATTAACGCAGCAGCAGTCTCATCGACTAGCAGTAGCAGTAGCAGACCAGCTGGGATAAAAGAAGAAGCGTCGACACAGAATTAAATGTTACCGAGGGAGTAAGACAGTACACTGATAGTAGAAGCAAGAGGTTAAAGAGAACCAGAAACAGAATAAGAATAAGACGAAGAAGAATAACCAGAAGTTGGAGGATAAGAGTGCAAAGGATGAGGTGAAGCTACTCCGGTATATATTAGAGTGAAACGAATAAGGTCTCAGACGAAAAGTTTAAGCATGGAAGCCTGAGGCCATTTGCATAATTAATTAAAGAAGGAGTTGAGTTTTCAACAGATTTTAATTCTGCACCGTGACCTCTTCTGGAATCCTCTGGATTCTCAACAAGATTTTTAAAAAAAATATTTATACTTTTTAGTTTCAAATATTACGTTTTTTTTTTATTGATTTATTTGGGTGTCGGTATCAAGGCCGCGTGGGTTAAATATGAGTAGGTGTAAGTATGGACAGGGTGGGGTGGGGGTGGAAGAGAGGAAGAAGAAGAAGAGAAAGAGAAAGAGGAAGAGGTAGAGAAGGGAGTTGTTGATGGTGGAGGATGAAGAGCCGAGGGTTGGTAAATGTAATTAATTATCCCAGTAATGACTCTGACTGATGAGCGGCTGGACAAGTCCAGCCAGCTCGGAATAGCCTCGTGGTGGTGATGGGCTAGAATCGATATAATTTTAAACCACTCATTGCTCTGGTAATATTTTCAAATAAATAATAAGTTTTTTTTTTTTTTTTTTTTTTTGATAAATATGATAAACAAAAAATTAAAATAAAATAGTTATAAATAATAGTTAGAGTCGGATGTGTTATTTTAGCTGAGTAGGATGTGTGAACTTGTTCGGTCTGAAATAAATGTGTGGGACTGGAGCGAGGATAGTGAGACTAGAGAGTGTCGGTGGCGGTGGCGGTGCTGCCACCGTGAGGGCCTGTGCATGACAAGGTAAATTTATTTTTTTTCACACCCCACGCTACTACGACTCCCCGGGGCTGGATGAGGTGTTTTAATATTTTAATAGGACGATGGAATGGCCGGTTTCGTGACTCGCCGTTTTATAATGATATTCTCTCGGGCGTTTCCGTTTCCATCCCAGCCTCTAAAGAGTACACACGCCACACGTGCTACTCACTATATATATCTCTACATTATTTCGTGTTAAGTTAACGCTGGAAAATCATCACTTATAAATACTATTTTCGCTATCTCACACTATCTTACTTTCATTCTCTCAACCCCATCATTTACAGAGCTATCTAAAATTACTTTTTAACATCAATCATTTTATGTTTTTTTTTTTTTACGCTAATTTTATATTTTTTTTTAATATTCAAATTCGATGGTTATTTCAAGTCAAAGGGCTCCGATAATCTAATTTTATGTGTATTATAGGACGTAAAATTTAATTTTTTTTTTTTAATCGCAATTTATATTTTTAAAAATTTTTTTTTTTTATTTTTATGAATCATAATTATAATCAAATTTTGAAAAAAAAAAAAAAAAAAATTTTTTTTTACATTTTTAAAAAATCTTATTTTGGGGAAAGTGGGGCAAAATGGGCCCCTTAAAAAACAGGGCATATGTAGTATAAATGTAAGCCCATTTTGCCCCACTCCCCACTATTTGAAAACTGAATTTTTTTGACAAAAAAAAAGTAACAAATTTTGTGTAAGAATTAAAAGAAAAAATTTTACCCTGACCATTTTACCCAAGCTCACTAAATTATTTATTCATAAAAATCGCATTAAAAAAAAAAAAAAATAAAT
This sequence comes from Microplitis demolitor, assembly GCF_026212275.2. NCBI lineage: Eukaryota > Metazoa > Arthropoda > Insecta > Hymenoptera > Braconidae > Microplitis > Microplitis demolitor. Next base: position 18,129,536 of record NC_068553.1, read on the forward strand.
AATTAAAAGCTGAGTCATGAATTTAACGCAATTTAAGCATGTCTGTCATTGCTCTGCTCATCTTCGTTTCACGGTGCCGCGTCGTTTCAATCAACCCTCTCTTTAATTTCGTCCGCCGTCACATATAGAGTAAACTACATACTCAACTACCAAACACACATTACAGAGTACCACCCAGCTACACATCAAAATCCCAGCTCTTGCAATGTGTACATCCATCTGAGTAAAATTAATTCGCGCACGCAGAAAGTCGGACCGCGCGAAAGCCGCCACGCATTTAAACCCTGATACTTTGACTCCGTACTTACGACCACTCCCACTAAAAATTATAAATTACCAAAAATTGTGAAACGGGAAATTTAAGATTCAATTCTTAATTGAAAGAAAAAAAATTAAATTTTAATTTAAAATTTAAATTGAAATGCGACAATTGAGTTACGTCGGATTTTGAAGTTTTCGATGGTTAAAATTTTTTTTCATTCTATTCTACTCTATTTTATTATTATTATTATTTTTTTTTTAATCTATTTTCAATTAAAGGCCCGAGCAATTTAGTTGCAACGATGAAGTAGAGCTTCAGAGTTGGCAGAGATTGATATGTCGAGCAAACACTAGCACTGGCACCGGCATCAGCGCATAGACCTATACCAGGTTTTTTAATTTTTTGTCTCATTTATAGGCGCACATACTCTATATATATACATATATGTGCCGTCGAGCCCGACTACGTCGCTTGAATTCTGTCAATTAATCGCACCTACTACATACATTCAACATCTACATGTATATTATTGCTTCTCACCTCTTTTTTCCATCACACACAACTCTTTTTCATGTAAATTTTATTGACTCAATTTTTTTATACGCCCTCATTCTCATTAAAAAACTTTCCGACATATTGCTAAAAAAATTTTATTTATTTAAAATATTATTATACTTTTTTTAGTACTTTGTATATTTTGCGTGAATAGAATGTATTTTTTTGTTTTTATTGTGATAAATTATTTTAAAAATAAAATGAACGTTTAGATGGAATTCAAGCTGATGGCGATGAAAGGACGATAAGCAGAAAGCTGATTTATACGAGCTACGATCGCGTTGAATCTCTGAATCGAGTTGTTGGCTTCGTCCGGTTCCTCGTCCATTCATTCGCGACTTTTCATTTTATTTTCCTTTCAGATGGAAATTTACTAAAATATATCACATTTTTTTTTTTATAAGAAACATACATATATATATATATATATATATATATATATATATATATATATATATATATATATATATATATATATATATATATATATATATATATTTTTTTTTTTTTTTTTTTTTTTAAATATTCATTATAAATTTTGAAAAAATTTGGATATTAAGATTTTTATTTTTCATTCAATTTATGAGAAAATCTATCAGCCATCTTTTATTTTTTTGGCGATTGTCGCCATTTTTTTTCTAAAGCCTCACTTGCGATTTTTACTTACGTCTAATTAGTAAATTAAATGACTAATTAAAATTATTAATTTTTTTTCAGGTTCCCTGGGAGTGAATTTAAAAAAATCATCGACAACTTTTTCAATTTTGGCGCCAAAAAAAATTTATAAAAATCAAAACTAAAAATTTTTAATCCGTGACCGCGATCTAACATAAATTTACATTTTTTATAAAATAAATTATTGATTAATATTTCTGTTATATTTATTTTTTTATCTGGACTAATGAATTTAAAAATATTTAAAGTTACTGACCTAATTAGAGGTAATTTTCCTGCTGTTTAATTGGGTGGTAATTAAAAAAAAAAATTCCTATGTAAAAAAATGACGATAATAATCCACGAAAAAAAAAAATCCCATAATCGTATGATCATTTAGTAGGTTTTGTTTTAAAACTAATGCCGCTGATTTTCCATTAGTGAATACTAGCTGAGAACAGTATACACAACAACTCAATACCTACACGAATATGTTCACCCCTGCTTAAGCGAACTAAAATGAAAAAAAAAAAAAAAATATACAGTGGGTGTACCCGCGAGGACAAAAGAATCGGATTTTCAATTCACGGCCAGCGTTCCATGCATTCCATTGCAGTGCTTTTTATAAACCTCCATTCTCAATTGTGTATAGTAATTTACATGTTCACATATGCGACTCGGTTCACTATACATAACCACCAGACACCAGGATGTTACGACACGCGAGAAAGCGCCTACGTGATCCAGCTAAACTTTAACATCCCCCGCAATTTAAATTTTTTTTACCCGCTATCGAAACCTGCCTACAATTTACTCAAGTAAGTGGTGGGGGGAAGATTGCCGGGTCTCTGACTCGAGGAGTGGGGGCAAGCAGCCACAGTGGGAACGAAGTACTCGGCATGGTGGGGGTAATGAGACCAAGCAATCGTCAGTGAAGCGTAGTCGCGTACGGACATATCGAAACAAACTTTTAAATTAGTATCTCTAATGACTAGCATAATGTATGCTTGCACAAAGGGTATATTTACACATACATATATCGGAAGACCCGTAACAGATATGTACATTGTTTAAACTACTTTACACTATTTTACGCGTAGGTACAATCGATTTAAATGCGGATGCCTTGCCACCGAGGGTGTCTCGACAAAAATCAATACTTACGAGGTCAATGAGTCCGTTGAGAATGGATAATTATTGAGAGTGAGTGACTCACCCGTGTTTATTTTTTTTTGTACGCCCTTTAATCATATCAACAAAATACATATACATATATATGTACATATACATTTTTTTTTTATTCGAATTTATTGACACGTGATATGAGTAATCAATACAGATGATACATAAAAAATCCGTCAAACTGTCCGCATTGTGTTGTCATATTTTATAATTTTAATTTACGCAGTATAAATTATTATTATTATTATTTAAAAAATAATATAAATATAATTTTTGCTGGTAGGAATCGGTGAATGAAAACGGGTTGAACTTGGCCGACAAGTCTCAAGTTTTCTTGTTGGAAATACGGCGTCGCGTCGCCTCGTGTCGCGTCGCGTCGTAGTCGTTGAGAGTGAAAGCCCCAGAGTGCGGCGGTCTATTTAAAGCCACCGTTTCCTCTCACCCTTTACTTCCTCGCGTAAAGTAGTCGGAGTAAAGAGAAACGTATAACTGTTGGTGGGTAACTATCGAAAGTGAAATAAAGACGCCGAATAAAACGCCGCGGTTGGTCCTCTGTCTTCACACTAGACCGAGTGAAAGAGTCACTGGGTTAAACAACTACCAAATGTTTCATCGGTTGAAAACGAGGACCATAAGTATTTTTATAATATTTCTGATGGAACGTTAAAAGCTTTTCAATGCGTTATTTGAAAACATCCATAAATAAATATATGAAAAATAATATAGAGGAAGGAGGGCAAAAGGGGATGGGGTAAGCAAACCGGGGTACCCCCAAAATTTGATGAAAAAAAAATTTTTTTCGGCTAATTACTGTATATCTGATATTTTTAAGCCTTACGAATGAGACCTGGGGCAAAATGGACCAGCCGAAAATTCTGAAAAATTATTCTTTCATATTTTTATCGTTAAATTTAAAAAAAATTTTAATGTTAATTCATTTTTCGGCTGATTTCCTGTAGTTGGGGCAAATTTGACCACTAAAAATATTCGAAAATAATATTTTATTTTTTAATTGATAACAATTCAATTTAAAAAAAAAAAATTATCATTTTTTGGGTGGGGGCCTCTCTGCCCCACAAAAAAAATGTTCTCCCTTCGTATCCACCAATGATGTAAAATGTAATTTTTCTGTATGTATTTTACATAAAAAAAAATTTAATTTAATGAAATTTGATCCTTTCAGAATTTTTTTTTCAACTTTTTTAAGGTACCCCATTTTGCCCGTCAAAAAAGAAAATTTTATTTATTAACGGCAGCTAAAAATTTTGTCTATTGACCTTGAATATCATTAAAAACAAAAAGATTTGACGTATTTTAGTTATCAAAAACTTAGTATTTTTATAGGTACCCCCTTTTGCCCCTCCCACCCTTATCTACAATTCATATGTCTATTCGTTATATGATAAAAAGGTGAAAAGATTTTTGCAAAAAAAAGAGGTAAATACACACGTGACAACGTTTCACTATAGTGGGAAAAAAAAAATAATAAAATATATAAAGTCACTCAAAACGAGTACTTGGGCGCCTTAACTTCCGACAAAACCTCGTGGTAAACGATATAAATGCAAATATTAAACACGGCTCTCGTAGCTCGACAGTGGTGGTGGTAAACCAAGTGGGACATGAAATATTTACCCTGGGTTGAGTTCCGACTAGAGTCTACGTATCGTTGCGGGATGACAGCTCTCTTTCCATCCTCCCGCAGTTAGTTTTTAAAAAATGAAAATAAAATTAAAAAAAAAAATATATATGTATATATATATATATATATATATATAACCGAGCGGTAGTCGCGCCTCGTACGACCATCGTTCGCGACTCGGCAGTACATGAATATGCAGTTTTGATCGTTAAGTATGCACAGATTGCATCGCGATACTGAGAAAGGGGGAGGGGGAAAAGAGCGAGAGCGAGAATGAGGCCGTTCATTATTGTCCGTCGGCGGGTGTTATACACCCTTCTGTAACACCCATACCTGGTGTACAATACTGGCATACAATAATAAATATACATACTGTTAACGGGGCCGCAAACTCAAGAACCGTTACACACAACACCCCAATGGCAATTGTTCATCCGACATACCGTATACACAATATATATATATGTGTGTGAGTGTTTATATGTATAGACGCATAAGGACTAAATTTAACGTGCAATTAGTGCTACATCGATGTTGTTTTAGATCCACGTGTTTTCACCTTAATTTATACTCATGAATAATTATTTACAAGACTTTAAACTTTTATGGTTAAATTTTACTTTACTTAGAGATGTAAGATTTATTATCTCATGGACTGGAAAAAGTTAAATTTTTTTTATGGAAAATTAAGAAAGGGGGGAGTTGAGAAAAAAATTGTAATAATATGACCCAGGAGGGCGCTTTAATTTTGGTCAGAATCGTAGGCTAAGAAATTCTATAGAAAATCTAGACGGGCTCAGGGCTGAGAAAAAAATCTGAAAAACGGTTGACCCGTGGGCGCCAAAAAGTATCAGAAGTCGAATTGGATTTAAAATACAAAAAAGAAAAATTTTATTGTTTCAAAAATTAATGATACGACAGATTTGCTAATTTATGGAAAAATCCAAAGAATATTTGCCCACAATGGCATGCTGATGTTACTGTATAAATTATGGGAAAGAGATTTTTATGATTCGCAGTCTCTTTGCAAACTAAATCACCGATAAAAATAAAATAAAATTATCAATGATTAATTTATCATCTTTAAATCAGTCATTACCCCATGAAAAACATCAGAGTCAATAAAAATAATTATAATATTTTTCCAAAATATTTAATTTTACGCGATCAAAAATTTCAGCCTCTGTTCAGTTTAATAAAAGTGACATTTTTTATTTTACAGAAAATAAAATTGTTTTCATCTCAATTGACGCTAATTTCCTAATTTTAACGAACTATTATTATTTTTTTCTGTCTCATAAATCTTAAAACACATACCCCCACCCTCATTATCTAAATTAGTTTCCTCTTACATCCGCCATTTCAACCCCCGTTGAAAACCACCCCCACGTGTTCATTTTAACCGCTTTTTCCAATATATTAATAGAAATAAATCAGCACTATTTACTGCATGGATGCGATGCCTTTGATTTAATATATTTCCTCTCGTATCTGGGACAGAATCTCCTAGAAACTAAACTACTAGAGCCCAAGTGAAATCATGTTTGCAAACGTAAATGTATTTATATGTATGTATGCATGTACGTACATGTACATTAACATGAGCATGCATGGGTTTATATACACACTAGATTCTGGTGAATCAACAACAGCATAGGGCATGCAAGAAGGGATATGACTGCTCGAGGCGCGCGTGCACGTTCACAACACACTGAGGGATGCTCGAGTGGCTGCTGTCGAGACCAGAGAATTTATGATGGCAAAAAAAAAAATTATAAAACAACATTTTTAATTTATAAATTATATTGCCGAGCTTTAAAGCCTGCTCTCAAAATTAATCCTCGAAAGTACTCGGGAAAAAAATTAAACTCGACTAATTTTCAGCAAATATTCACTAGTTGTCAGCAATTTCCTTCTTTCAAAAAGTAAAATTTAATTACAAAACATCAGAATTCATCGTAGGCATGGCACTGAACAGTGACGCAGACACAAATCGCAACATCAATTTCGATAAATTTCGCGGCTTCTTCTCTCTCTCCATCTTCTTCTAATTGGCGTCTTCAACTACCCAGACATCGGGAGTGGATTTTGAGTAACATTGACTTGACAACTGTAATAGAAGTTGGAATGGACACTCAAAGATCCCTAAACTCGAGAACCAGCCTTAAAAACTTGTGTAAACATTCGGCTGACAATTATTAGTAAACCCCTCTATTAAAATACCAACTCGTCTCCAACAAAAATCATTATTGCGATTCGACTTTTCAATCCGTACAATAATGACGTAACGTAGGCATTAATATCCATCATCGTCATCATCGTCATCGTCATCGTCATCTGGTTTCTTTTTGTATGCTGATATACATAACCCGCAGGGTATGAATCGAGCAGCAATCACTACGCATAATCTGCGTGCTCATTACTAGGACTCGGAATGTTACACATATATATATATATATATATATATATATATATATATATATATATCTAGCCAGGCATCTATACTATGGTACAGTAGGAAGGGGTAGAGCGGATAAGGGAGAAAAGCATTCATTATGGAGACGATACGCAGCATTGTTTGCACAATGATGAGAGGGACGAAGCAAGGAATCAAAGATATATATACATGTATATATATGTATATATATATTTGGATAGAACAGTATGTAGTGTAGAAATGACTATCCCTTTAATACACAGTCCCTCTTTCCTCTAGCCGCTTTCACCGACATGCTTGTTGACGAGCTCCACTATTTGTCCCACAACTTCGCTAGTCATCAGTTCGCATCATGCCCCATATCTGTACTATCATCAATACATTTATTATCATTAATACGTCCCAATTAAATCACGATCTATAGATTTTATCAGAGGTAAAATTATTATTTTTTTTTCAAGTAGTGTCCAGGTGTAGGGGGAGTTAATCGTCCGCTGGATGATAATTATCCTTATAATTGGAACACGTGTACGGAAATACGTGACTATCCTGTAGACAACTATACAGCTCATGTATACATGAGACGCGATTATGATCGACGGATTGTAATCGCAGTCAACACGAAGTTTTATTGTATATAAAAAAAAGCGGGAATGAAAATAAAATATTTCGACGCTAAATAGATTTTTTTTATGCCAAATTATATTATGTAGTTTGAATTTTTTTTTGGTATTGGGGTAATATGGACATTATATATATTTTTATCAATTTCTGAAAAAATTATAATTTTGCAGTTATGAGATTTACCCAGAAAGGAGACGATTTTTCAAATGGCCAGTTTTGGAGTTGGTTCCCGGGGTCAACCGTTTTTCAGCGAATAAGAGCACTGTCAAGTAATATGAGAATCATAAAAATATATGATTTGTTGGACATCAGTATAAAAGAGTACGATTAATTTTTCTGGCTGGCATACGTCTAAATGCACCATGAATCATGTTTATTTTAGTGTTTTAAAGCCACCGGGTTTTACTTTACAACAGAGTATACAGTGGACGTAATGCAGAATATAAGAGAGAGAGAATAAAAGCGCGAGGTGACAAGTGAGCGCGAACGAGCAGACTAGTGAGTGTAGACGATTAAAAAAAGTAGACAACTGAAAAAAAATTTTACGCGATGAGCGTGATGGAAAATAAAAAAAATGTGGGGGTTGAGGGGAGAGGGGTTGGATACTTGGGTAACCGTTGCTCGAGTAATTATTACGGATTTTCCGGATCTAATTCTCCGGGCGGCGGTAACACGACACAATTCACTCACGCAGATTGCTCGCGAGAGGATGTAAATTCCTGTCAGTCGGTCTATTTTGTTGGCTTCTCTTTTCTCAGCTGGGATAGAGGCACAAAAGAGAAGAGAAGAGTGGACTAACAAATTCCGGTGTAGAGACTGATGGAGTAGAAAATACAAGAGTTGACGACAGCTCAACGTCCAACGATTATTCCCTCTTCCTTCCCATGGTTTTTATATTTTTTTTTTTTGCCTCTATAGATTTTTCTTTAACTACGATTAAGGTAAAAATAAAAATTTAAGTGTCCAACTGTTCACTGATCAAAGTAACACCTATGGCATTTTTTTTGTCCATTCTTTAATTTGAAATTTACTTTGTTGTACAATTATCTCGAATTCCTAATTTAAATAACCGTCGAATCATCGAACAGAAAATTCTTTTACGTAAGTGAATTTCTGTTTCATTAAAAAAGAGCCTTTGCAATCGGGATCGATTTGAAATGCTTGTAATTAAATTGTAAATAATAAAAAAAATTAGATTACTTTTGTTCATAGAATGCGTGTTTGTGAGAACAGACGAACGGACAATAGAAAACTTGCCTTCAATGGCCAGATTTATGATAAATTTTAATTTTAAAATAAAAAAAAATAATATAAAATGAAAAATTTCATAACAAAAAAAAAGAATGATTGGTTTTTTGCAAATATCTTTGTAAATATGGCTCTGATCAAAAAATTGAAAGATACCATTTTTGTAGCTCTTTAGATTCTCTACAAAAAAGGTATCTTATGTTTTTTTCAAAAACCCGATAGATTTACGATAAATTTTAATTTTAAAATAAAAAAGAATAATAAAATGAGAAATTTCCTTAAAATAAAAGTACAATTGGTTTTTTGTAAATATCTTTGTAAATATGGCTCTGATCAAAAAATTGAAAGACACCATTTTTGTAGCTCTTTAAATTCTCTACAAAAAGGTATCTTTTGTTTTTTTCAAAAACTCAATAGCTAATAAGATATTTTGAATTTAAAATTCCAAGAAGATTCCAAAATTTCAAATTTAAAATTGGCGCGTTTTTTGTCTTCACGGGAATCGTTAAAGGTTAGGGTGAGTAAGAGAAAAGTGGGGGTATCGTGTATTACATATCAAGCCAGGATTCCTGTGCGGACGAGTGCGGTCATTAACGATGCCAAGAGGGCTACTAATCGTCATCAGAGTCGCATTCATTCGTAGTCAGAGCAATATCTAGGTATATAGATATATGAGGTAAAATTGCGCCCTCGACATTCAATGCCCATGTAATGATTATTTTCTCTCGTATATAATGAGTTGCGGTGGTGGTACATATATAAAACCAACCTGCATGTCTACCGATTTACCGCAACTCCATCGCTTTCTACTCATGCATCATCTGTCCTGTATTATAATAATAATAATAATAATTATTGTTATTATTATCGTAATAATGATAATCATCGGTTCATCGCAAAGACGAATGATACATTCAGGTCAATGGTAGTTTAATGAGCTATAGATTCATCAAGGATTTATGCCCGCAATGAGTTTCAATTGCCAATAAAAATAAAAATACCTAATAATAAAATTAAATAAACATGAATGAGAATACTTGTGTAATGCTTCTTATTTAACAGACAATAGCTTCATAAATATGGTGTTTGTTATAATAAATTGAGACTCTACAGTTTTTAATTTTAATTATTTGAAACATTATTGAGTTTAAATCTTTACTATTTATTCAATTATTTAAGAGCCAATTAAGGGCCATAGAAAAAAAAATAAGAAATATATATATATATGTGTGTGTTGATTAAAAATTTTGTTATTCAAAAAATGTGAAGGAAACTAGTATCTGAAATTGGGATTTGTAATGTTTATATTTATTTACTACTAATATTTTATGCGAAAAATTTCTGATTCTGCCCTGAAGGCGGCTATAAATTACAAAAAAAAAAATCTAGGTAAGAATGTAATTTTTTTTATGATTCCCTTAAGCGAGTGAATTTTTGCAAAAAATAAAACCAAACCCAATTTTCGATAGTTTGTAAAAATAAACTTGTGATTAAAGATCGATTGATATTCTTACAGATCGCTTTCGCAAATAAAAATGCAGAATTAAATATTAAATTTAATTTATGTCCTTATATATAAGTATAAAAGTAATACGTGCCATAAAAAGTTCCTCGTAAAAAGCTTTGAGAATAAGGGACACCCTGATCAGACTTTTGGCAATATAAATTCATATATATATATGGAATTTAATGGGCATAAAAAATACGAAGCATAAAATCAAGCAAAAGACCGCGAAGGTGAGAGACTTTCTTGGGACTAAGTCATTGTTTTTTTTTTTTTTTTTTTTTTTTTTTTATTTAAGAATTAACAGAAATGTTTGTCGTAAATAACCGATTCAAATGTCTTTATTTATAAAATAAAATTAAAAGTATTGGCGTAAAAAATTTTCGATGAATGTGGAGTAGATGATTTTTTATTCATTCACTCTGTAAGAGAGTTTTGGAAAATTCAGAATGAAGTAGTAAAAATTCATGGAGTAAATTAGTAATTCATAGTGAGGTTACGTCTTTTATATTTTGAAATTTATATCAAGTATGAAAATAATTTGAAGCTTCTTTACATGAATTCCCACGAAATAATTTTCGAAAATTATAAGCTGCTGAAAATGAAAACTTTCACGCTTATGAAGTTAAAGAAATAGATTTTTCATTTTTCCATTAATATTTTTTCACTGAGTTACAGACTGTCTGATGACTTACATCTACCATACCACGAAATAACATTTTATATTTTACCGAAATATAAAATATTCCCATAAAAACTATGTCACTATCTATTAAATAATTAAATGTTTTTACTATGCATTGTATGAAATTATAATTCAGTGAGTTATTAAAACATTTTATAAATTAAAACCATAATATATTGTGTTAATTATTAATACCTGAGTAAATTATATGTTAAAATAATAATATTTCTCATAAAAAAGTTATTTCTATTAAATATAAATTTATTTATGACTCGAAAGTTAAAAGACAATTAACAATTTTTGGATTTTTTTTTCAGCAAATCAATTGCAAAAAAAAAAACTAAAAATATGCACGTGTAGAAAATTTAAAAAACTACAGGTGCAATTTTTTTGAATATTTTTTTTGTACTTTATCGTTTAAAAAAAAAATCCAAAAATTATTCAATGTCACCTAACCAGTATCATATTTATTTAAGTGTTAAAACTCCAGACCGGAGTGAATGCGGGTTGAAATAAAATTTCCGTCCCAGAAATCACTCCGCTAAAAAAACCCGCGAAATTCAAATTTAAAAAAATTCGTATTCACTCCCGAATTTTTACAGTACAAATAATAAATATTAAATATTATTTTTATAAAAAACATATTATATATATATATATATATTGTATATAATATATATGTATGTTGAGTGATGAGGAACATAATTATTGGCCTTGTCGATTCCAATAATTGGTTTTGTGGCGACGACGTGACCGCCGTTGAAATGAATTGTGGCAATGCAATTTCATATTAAGGACATTGTGTATCTTTAATAATTACTATTTATATATTTTTATAAAAAAAAAAAAGTTAATTATTTACCGTACGGAGAGTCAATAGTTAAAGTAAAAATTAAATTAATACAAAGTCCATTAAAGACGAGAGAGTATTGATTAAAATTGAGTTAATTAACTTTCCAGGCGGGGACAGGGACGAATAAGAAGAGAAAGAGAGGACGCTGTTAGGGCGAGGGCGAGGGTGTGCTGGTGTGCGATGTTAAATAGGTTGTATGCGAAAGTGATTACGACTCTTCGGTAAGATGTTTCTTGTGAAAGCGACACTCAAGATGAAGTACTATGGTAAAAGAGGAGAAGCTTAGCGTCGCTATATAATACTGCCGGCGCTACTGCTCCTGGAACTGCTACTGCTACTCCTGGATTTAAATAAGTTTGTAACAACTTTGGCAATTATGACGATAATTGCAACATACATTATGCTAATGCAACCCGGGCCCATTCATTTATACTCAGCATTATAAATATAAGACCGGCGCCATCGCCAATAAGAAATAAAACCGTGAGGAGCTTTTGCCTTTCGCGACTTTGATAACTAAATAAAAGCACACGCCTACTTTAATTGCCTTGTTATTTATTCCTTAATATATATAATATATAATCAAGTAATTAGTTATGCTAATTAATAATTACCGCTGGTGAAGATGCAGCTTCAACGGAATAAAAATAATAAGCAGTGCATTTAAATATTTATTAAAAGAGCGGGAATCCGTGAATGAGAGTTTAAATTGACGATGTCGAGTCCATTAAATAAATATATAGATTATATGGGTCTGGTGGTGGTATATGTTTATATATATGAGTAAATGGAAATGAATAAAATAAAAATGAGTATGCAAATAAGCTGCGAAATGCTTCGGAGTATCTGGGTGTCGAATCTTCGAGGGGCAATACTAGGCAGAGTATTGGAGGAAACAAAACTGATGATACGGTTCCGAGGCTCAGTCTGTGCGAGTTCGGGTGGTAGTGGTAGAGTATAACCTACGGTATCTCCATAAATCCTGGTGTATGGCTACGTAGGTCGTATTCGCGCGTGAGATAGTGCCCGGCATGGAGAATGTATCAAAATCAGGCGCGAGGTTGCTTTATGGACGGGAACGCTCGTAAATACGCACTTCTGCTTTGCTGCAATACCAACCTACCGAGCTCTGTTAAATCGGCAAGGGCCACTTGTAATATTATTCTTGGCTATATATATATATATTAAGGGATGTTATATAGCTCGGAATACGAAATAGCTATTCCACGGGATATGCTAATAAAAGATACAACTGCTCTGAGATATAGAGACTTCAAGTGTTGAGATCTTACGCTTCGTCTCACTTCTCACACTATTAAATATTTTATCGCTCTATTGTTTTATCATAAAGTCGGAATAGTTGACTACAGAATTCATTTTGTTGTTTTGAGCTTTCGATTAATTCTATGTTGCATTTGTCGCCATGGTGACCAGAATATGGATTTTAATTTGACCAATGGGTTCCTAAATACCATGGGTTCAAAAGTTCATATAGAAGAAGTCGTGATCAAAGCACCCGGACACAAAGCTCAGCCTCACTGAGTAAAAAAAGGATTTTGAGCCTCAAATGATGCTCAAAGATCCTCAATGAGCCTCATATGAATCTAGTCTTGATTATGTAATTTGAATTCGATTAGTATTATTTGAGGCTCTTTGAGGCTTTTTGAACATCATTTGAAGCTCGAAATGCTTTTTTTACTCAATGAGGCTGGATTGAGGCTAGAAATTATGACCCGGAGCAGCCATGATTCTTCCAATTGATCCCAAGGGAGTGAGCACGTAGTTTTTGCATGCATATAATGCGTGAATTGCATTTTTTTTGGAAAAAAATTATTTTGATTTAATGAGATCTAATTTTTTGTAATTTTAGGTCTAAATTGACGTCATTAAATCCATTAGATATTTTTAGATCTGAAATTACTAAAGAAAATTTTTGCAAGATCCTAAAAACACTAAAAATCAAAATTTTTAATTTTTATAATTTTCTATTTGGAATTTTTTGAATTTGATCTTCATGGATCAAAATTATCTTTTCCTGATTACTTTATAATAATTTTACTAGTATTTTTAAATTTGAAATTTTGAAAAAAATTTTTGAAAATTTTGGCTGTCATTTTTTTTTTTTTTTTTTTTTTTTGTAAAATGACAACTGTTTTAAATGTCGGTCAATAAGTTAACAATATAAATAAATAATAACATCGCGCTGTGTATCTTAAAATAAAACATGGTGAAGAAAAGTTTGATTATTAATTATTAGCAGTTTCATATAAAATCAATATCATGTTTTGAGCTTAAATGATAGCGTAGTCTAATTGTATCCTCAAGACGAAGTTATTTAATTATTAGACAAATTGAAATCGATAGAGTATTTCTTTCCAATCGGTCTCGTAATTCGGCGACACAAGTATATATATATATATATATAAGCCAAAAAAGACTGATAGTAGAACGTATGATTATAATTATAAATATATGAAGTTACGTTTTGATGTGCGACGTGACATATTTCACTGTCATACAACCGTTTATTTTGAAATTTGTAACGTCTCAAATGGTCGTCGATATGTATTTAATTAACGTCAAATAATCGGATAATTTTCGATCCTCGTTTATTTAAAACACCAACAAGAATATTATATTGAGACGTATCGAGCAACTGACGTCAAACAGCCAAGAAAATACACATGTTGACATTTATTGAACCACATTCGAAATAGCATACTTTTTAATTTAATTTAAGAAAACTTATTTCGTTTTTATAAATAGGGGATATCACGAATTTATTAAAAAAATATTCCCGGATTATTATTTATCGCATTTATTTTTATTTTTGGAATGTTCGAAACTTGTACTTGTTTTTCAAATCTTTGTTTTCATGGTTTTTATTTACAAAATTTATTAGCCGTGATGTTTGTAATCATTTATGACAATATAAATGTTAAATTTGGTCAAAAATAATTTTTTTGGTTTTTTGAAAAAAAAAATGCATGATTTGCAAAAATTGAAAATTTTTTTTTCATACATGTAACTTTCAAAATGGACTAACTATTATTTTCTAACCACAAATTCCATTAAAATCATCGAAATTGTAAAAAATTATTTTTTTGATCTTTTTGGAAAAAAATGTTTATTTTGCAAAAATTGAAAAAATTTTTTTTTTCATCTGTAATTCTCAAAATGAACAATAACTATTATTTTCTAATCAAAATTCCCATTAAAATTATCATAAATCTCAAAAACTATTTTTTTGATCTTTTTGGAAAAAAATGTAATATCTTGCTAAAATTGAAAATTTTTTTTTTCATGACCATCACTTTCAAAATTTATAACAATTATTGTTTTCAAACTCAGAAATCCTCATGATTGTCAAAAAAAATTTCCAAGACGATCAATTTTACGCAAAAACCAAAAAAAATTTTGTTTGTTTCCTTGAGACAAAAGAAAATCAAAAGACTCAGTCTTAGTTCCTTAGAGTAACAAAGGAAAGAAGTGAATTCTGCTGTATTACTTTATTAACTAAAAAAAGTGCAAGCATGTGTAGGACGCGTGATTTAAATTCAAACGCAGGCGCATTGCACGGGCAGATGAATGAGTAGATAGATATAATAGAAATCCATGAGTGATAACAATAGTGTGTCATCACTCTCCACTGCTAAATGACTTGCGATAAATTCGATAACGATAACTATATAAACAGCTGGTTAAGCCGCTATTATCATTATTTTCATCAGCAGATCAATATTTCCAGTTGTAAAATTAGCGAAATCTATCAACAAAAAAGTCCTCAGCTGCTTACACGGCGAAATGAGTGAGAGTCGGGAGTTGGAAGTTGAATCTTTGAGTTTAGTGGAACCTGGTTGTCTAAGGGGTTAGCTGACCATGGCAGCAGATTGGCTGGCCACCAGCTTGCAATTTGCTTTCTCGAATCCCTCTTCAGCCTTCCCCCTGTATCTCCCATCTACCACTGCCTCTATTACCGATGAACTTAGATGGCACGAAGCAGACTACCGAGACGACGGTGGCGAGCCTGTCCGAACTAAGTTCCTAATCTCAGTGGTCAGCTGATATTCAAACACCCGTAAAGCTTGTGTCCATATACATCTATACAACATCTACACAGAAATACATCTATATAGATGTGTATATATAGATACCAAAGCCGCGAATAAAGCGGTAGTAGTAGTGTCTGGTAACGACTATCGCGGGCAAACATTAATACTGAATACTGGACACTGTGTACCCTAGGATTATCTTATTCTTGGGATAGTGTGACGCTTGGTAACTTTGCCAACATTCACATTGCCAGTGTACCGTGTTAGATCTGTAAGGCAAGAGGATGAGGAAGAGGATGAGGATCAAGAGAAGGAAGAGTTTAGTTGGGAAAGGTTTTCTCTTTTCCTCGGCTCCTTCTTCACCTGCCATTCGCAAACACGCTGCTACTGCTAGTTGCTGAATAGACAAGTGCAAGCCGGTTTAAATGTTGACCAATGGGTATCAAATGTCCCAATTCAAAGTTTTGACCACTTTAAATTGTCTACAATAAATTAAATATTTGCCTATAGATTGTGGACTTTAAAGAATTTTAATTTTACTTGAATTCAACACCGCTGGTTATTTGACGGATTTGATTTCTGAATTTATGATACCACTGGGCTTTGGATTTTTAAAATTCGGCTGAATCGATAGATTGTTTAGTGACTCGTGTGATTCAAGTTGGTAATCTGTGTTCGGACAGTTTCATTCTGTATTTACAGGGACCATCTCATTTATATAGGAAAACAGACTCGTACTTGTCTGGTGAATGTACATGGAGAATGTGGAAGCAAACGATGAAATTGTGTGTGTGTTGGTGGGTGAGCGAGTAGAGTTTGTTTGTCGAGCAAACGTTTGCCGACGACACCGCCGGACACTGGTGCCTCCTCTGGAACTCTCAGGTCCCTAGTCCGGTTGGTTACAAGTCTGTCTGCAGCACCACTACCGCTACGGGATTTAATACCATCCAGCATCGCGTATGCCGATGAATAGTGGTCAAATAACTTCCCAAGTAATTCTAACACGAGTACTCCAGTGGTTTCGATATTCAAATGCTAGATACGGCATCTTTTTAAATAACGAAACTACTGTAAAAAATTAGCGGAGTGAATACGAAGCGGATGACTGTTTATTAGGGTGGTTGTTAAAAAGTAAATTTTCTCAGGCGCCCCATAAAAAGCTTCTTTTTAGGGGAAAAATACGCGGGAAATTTGAATTTTTCGTTTTAAGTTTAAAGAACGTGTCTCAGGACGATCAAAGTTCATTTTTCGATACAATAACGTTTTTTTAAAATATCTCATGAAATATGCAGATTAAAGGAAAAACTCATAGAAACAATTTTGTAAGAAATTAAATTCTTGACAAAAAAGGTCATATTCATTTTTTTGTAAAATGTGTTTTTATGAAGATATTCTAGAAAAACATATTTAGATCTTATTAATAGTGTGTTTTAAGGATTACGAATGTTGAAAATAACGTTTTTCTAAGTATGTAGAAGCTTCAACAAGCATTGATAATTGATATGTTACGAGTTACGAAGTTGTCTATATTTAAGAAAAAACGTTATTTTCAACATCCATAATCCTTAAAACGCACTATTCATAAGATCTAAAAATGTTTTTTCAAAATATCTTCATAAAAACACATTTTATAAAAAAAATGAACAGGACCTTTTTTGTCAAGAATTTAATTTCCTACAAAATTGTTCCTATGACTTTTTCCTTTAATCTGCATATTTCATGAGATATTTTAAAAAAACGCAATTGTATCGAAAAATGAATCGTTTTGCTAAATTTATACTATTTTTCTCAAAATGCATCTTTGGCTGAGCAAATACTGGCGAAATATGTCGATAAATCAAGCCGGTACGCCGGGCACATTTTGCGTTGGGATAAGAACCAAAGACATACCCAAGACTGAGGTGTAAGATTGTTAAGAGCCGAAGAGGAATTGCTCGGTCGGCAGAAGCCTTTAGTCCAGCTTAACGTACACCAACACTATTCCTCGTAGCCTTCATGTTGGGGCCAAGTTATGCCCGCAAACAGTCGTACATTAGTGTCCAGTTGTTGTTCTCGAGAATTTATAACGCGACACATTTGTTAAATGAGTGGTTGCTCGGTTCAGGTTGTCTCGGAATATTCAAAATTTTATGAGTGTCTAAAATAGGTCGCGAATAAGCTCCTTATTGATTTGTCATCGCCTTTGTTTCACCAAATAAATTATAAATATATAACTATTCCTCTTTTTTCTTTATACTCCAAGTTTCCAAGGGAAATAATTAATCAGACCATGCTCCAAATCCTGATTTATATTTATATATATACATTGGTATCCAATTTCCAATAGTTTGATTAGTCAGAACAGACAAGGAGGATTAAATAATCATGGGTCTGATAAATAAATTCATAAATAAGACAACCGGGGTGAGAAAAGTGCTATCGCTTAAAGCAGCAGCAAGTTATTTAACGAGCGAGTATAAAACGAGTAGCGAAATATACATGAGAGTGGTAACTCTTGAGGGTCAAAAGGATTGGCGAGTAAGGTAGAGGATACGAGGGTAATATAGTAAGAGGGTTGGAGGTGTGGGTCTCTAAGAGTTTTGGTTTGGTACGCGAGCACGTATAGTGGGTGGATGGAGCACGGTAGAACGGTCATATCAACCCATATACGCCCTGCTCCTCACCGGGAGATTGTTACGGGGGGTTGAAGCTGGCTAGTGGTCAGCACACTTGGCCGACCCTACTTCGCTAACTAGTTTAATGATATATGTTGAGCTACAAGCGCCTTGATTAATCGTTAACTAATGTTGGACCTTACTGCCGCTGCTACTGCTGCTGGTAGAAGAGACTGGGGAATGACCAAAGAAGGATGAGACCCCGATGAAGGCGCCCCAGTGCTTAGACAAGTACAAGTACAAGTACAACCAGAGGCAGAGGCAGAGGCAGAAGTTGAAGCAGAAGTAGAAGCTTGAGAGGAGAAATGAAGGCCTTCAACCGGCACCCACTTTAACACTGCCGTAGACTTTTGGTCAGTAGATGAGAAACCCGTCCCCAAACTCGGCTGTTATACAACCAAACAGAAATCTAATCTCTTCGGATAATTTGATTTATGATTTAACGTTGAGGCCGTGGTACTCCCAAGGAAAAACTTTGAAACCCCAGTTACGTTTAAAGCTCAAAACTGTCCTCGGCGTAATTTGTCCGAGTGTCCGATACCCAAAGACAAATTAGCATTATCGCGTCCATTTGCTAATCGACGGATAAAAAATCTTGATGAATAGGATCAAGAAGTTTTAGGATCTGAGGGTCAAGACAAAGGACTCTAAAAGTATATTGGATTATTTATTGTCCAGCAAGGACAATTAATCATCAGGCAATTCGGGAAATGAATTTTAGTGGATCACATATTCTATGAACAGAGTGTAAAATTAATTGAAGCGGGTGTGTTTTCATAATGTGTTGGGATCAGTAGGAAGAGACTTCACAGAGACTGGTCAGCGGACGTGTATAAGCGTCGAATGATAGTGTTGCCGAGGAGAATAAGGGGCAAGGGGGTTAGTCCAGGGGGTAACCAGCTAGGGGTTAGCTCAGAGATGCAAGACACCGTGAAATTACCAGCAGAGTCTCTCTCATGCTTGGGAGGATGTTGAGTGGGCGGTGGAACGGACTCTGTCCAGTAGCACTTCTCCTTCATCTCCTCCTCGTTCTCCTCTCAGGACCACTGGCCAGCGGGTATTTGTCTTGTCTCCTTGTTTATGAGATTCAACATTGTTATTTGACACCGCCTGGGAGTTGTACCACGAGGTCTCTGTTGTACGACGCATGTTCCTTCTGCTTGTGTGTGTAGTCAAGTAGAGTTTCCTGCTACTATTTATGGAAGCCGGATTGTCCAGCTGAACAATGTGTACCAACCTTCAAATTCATCACTTGTAAACTCATTTATACTTGTTGATAATTAAATTGTCTTTGCTCCCGCTCGTCAGCTAATTAATCAAAAGTTTTAAACTCAAAAATTAACTTCTTCTGGCTGTCCTCCGAGCGAACCGCTAAATCCACGATAATGCTGAACCAGCTAATGCCTATATATCAGTCGATCGACGGCTCCAAAAGAGACCTTGTTTAATCTCAATCGAATCTTATTATGCTTATACTTTATTTTCACCATTTTTTATCTTCCTACTGTTTTATTATCACGGATACAGCAGTCACTGGGTGAATTATCGGTAGGCAAGAGAGAGGAAAGAGTCCAATCAGTAACGAGTTGCCCAGCAGTCTCGCTAAGTATCGAAGTCACTGAACATTTAATTGCCGTGTTTTAAAATTAAATTCTCGGAACCTCGTTAAGATTAAACAAACTGAAATTAAATTAGTAACGACCAACCGAGTTCTAGTTGTCTGTCGACTCGTATACAGATATTTATCCACCGTGGAAAATATTTCACCTGATACATTACTGAGTCTGTTAATTTTTTTCATAATCCATATCCAGATACAACGGACATGTGTGTATATGTATATCTATATATGCGCGTTAAAGTCACGTCACTCATAATTAACAGAAATTTTAAATATCCCAACAACTTTCGATGGACGTTTAACAATACACGGTTACTTTTTTTGCGATCCCATGCTAAAAAAAAATTATGACGAGCAATGGATTCATTTTTTTTTAAATCGTTATTAATAATTCTATAAACGGCAACGAGCTCGCTAATTATCTTGTCATTCGTACAAACAATATTTTATTTAAATTTATGCAACAGCAAATTCGTACAGATCTGAAAAAAATAATTCAGATCTAACGAGATCTGATTAAATCAAATAGAATTTTTTCAAATTGTTTTCTAATTTTTTTTTTTTTTTTCACCAGGACCTGATCTTTTAAATGAACTTCAATATATTTATATCCGTAACATATATTTTTTAATATATGTTTACTATATATGATATTTTCATGCGGGCACAGCTGGATGTCTATCGAAAATAATCAGAATAATTTCCTAGGAACTCAAAAAGTCAACATTCGAAGAGAACTCGATTTTTGAAGATCAGAGCGAAACCGATAACTTGGGTTTTTTTTAAAATTTTCAATTTTCATAGCGAAAAGTTAATAAAATAAAAATATGAAATATTTAACGAATAAGGAGCCGTGACGCCGATATGTTGATTATTTTTTAACCAAGTAGAGTAATGTCATGACGTAGACACGGTTATAAACCAGAAAATGTCGGATATGCTTTTTCCTCAATTGACAGATTTTCAATTTAATCAACTTGCAATCTAATGGAAAAAATGCCCAATCTATTGATACTACAGGAACAAAACCCACCTACCCACACTCACATACTCAGCATAGGTGGGTGTAGTACACAACCACGAATTTATAAAACTGATTGAATGTATCAGTTGAGATTTAAATCGTACAAAGAGATCACGATGATGTTTTTAAACTTTTTCGTGCTTCTAGGAAATTAATTTATCGGGAAACATTTTTATATCATATCATATCATATCAATTTCAATGAAGAATTCCTGCACGGTTAGTGAATATCAGACGTATTATAGCTTTTTTATATACACTGGTATTAGTGTACGAGGCGTCGATGAAAATGGACACTCACTCTACACTAACATACATACGAATATTGCTTTTTTCCTGATTTTCATTATAACCACCAATCGCATTTATTCTTTTTTAATTGCAATCAATTCTCACTCATCGATTTTTACCCCTTCCTTCAAATAATTTCTTGTCTCTCTACACATACATATTATTGAATTTTCAGATTAATTCAATTGTTGCATTACAATTAAACAAAAAACCGCCACATAAATAATTATAATAATACGCTATAAAAAAAGTGGTGTTAAAATAAAATAACACCAGTGCGATGGTGTCATTTGGCCGTTTGATTGGTGTAAAAAAATAAAGTTTCATATGAAAAAGCATGAAAAATTAATAATGAATATTATCTAGAGGAAACTAAAATTTTGCCATGTATTTTAAGGTGGTAGTTAAAAATTTAAATTTTTCAGGCACCCCATAAAAAGCTTCTTTTTAGGGGAAAAATACCTGGGGAATTTGGTTTTTTCTTTTTAAGTAAAGAGAACATGTCTTAGGACGATCAAAGTTCATTTTTCGATACAATAACGTTTTTTTCAAATATTTCATGAAATATGCAGATTAAGGGAAAAACTCACAGGAACAATTTTGTAGGAAATTAAATTCTTGACAAAAAAGGTCATATTCATTTTTTTTGTAAAATGTGTTTTTATGAAGATATTCTAAAAAAACATTTTTAGATCTTATGAATAGTGCGTTTTAAGGATTACGAATGTTGAAAATAACGTTTTTCTAAATATGTAAAAACTTTAACAAGCATTCATAATTGATATGTTACGAGTTACGAAGTTGTCTATATTTAAGAAAAAACGTTATGTTCAACATCCATAATCCTTAAAACGCACTATTCATAAGATCTAAAAATGTTTTTTCAAAATATCTTCATAAAAACACATTTTATAAAAAAAATGAATATGACCTTTTTTGTCAAGAATTTAATTTTCTACAAAATTGTTCCTATGACTTTTTCCTTTAATCTGCATATTTCATGAGATATTTGAAAAAAACGTTATTGTATCGAAAAATAAACACCGAAAATTTTAACACCTACACTGCCTGGCCTTACCCCGTTTTTTTTCCAGTATAATAATAATAATAATAATAATTAATAATAATAATAATTTAATTTCAAATCGCGCTACAGACTTCAATCACCATAAAAATAATTTTTTTTTTTTTTTTTTTTTTTTTTTTTTTTTTAAGTTAAACCCAACCCAAGCTCTGGTCACTCAGTAATTCGATATTGTGCAGCCACGTTAATAATAAGAAAACAAACATAATTATTATGCACGATAAAGTAACCGGATTCCAGTTGCCGGTGCCCCAATATGCTGCCCAGTTAAGTCAACTCCCGCCTTACTTATTTACAACAGCCCGCTAACAAGGCGACGAATAATAATAATAATCGTATAATTGTGAAATACGATCCCAATGTAATTGTAACCGTACAAAATAATTCTTAAAGTAATGAGACCGTGTGTAAATAAATTTTATTTTATTTAAAAGTTTCATTTTTTTTTTTTTCGCTAGTTTAATAATCGCCGATACGATACCTTCAATCACATCTCGACAGTTGCATTTACGCAGCAGCCGTACACAGGCCAGAGGTATGTTGGATAAATTTAACCCCAGCCCATCAAGGTGGAATGTGCCTTTAGGCTAAACTACACGCAGCGGCGATTAGTCAGACTTGTTACACACCGGGCGATCTTCACCAACGTCAAACATGAATGACAGCCCCTTCAGGTGATTAGCACTCAGGCCATCATTCCCCGCGGATTTTTTCTATGCGCACGATCAACAGTAAATACTGTTGCTAATTTTTTTTATCGATTTTCAAGGATAATTGTCAGAAATTTATTAATTTTACAGAGAAAAAAAATGATGACAATAAACTGAGCAGACATTTAAAAATTTTTGCATTTTTTTTAACAAAAAAAATAAATATTTTGAAAAATTGCACATATAGTTTATAAAATTTTCGACATGTGCATTTTTTTAGAAATTTTTTTTTTTCATTATTTACTTGTTAAAAAAATAATTTTCTCGTCCCAAGAAAATTTTTGTTTCTTATTCACATTGCAAAAAATTTTTTCGCGCCAAAAAATCATTTTTTCCGGTGTGTAAAATTAATAAACAGAATTTTAAATTAAAATTTAGTTTTTAAAATAATTATCGTCTTTAAAATTAACATCATTTAAAATTTACCCAATAAAAAAAAAATCAAGTATTCAAATAATTTTATTTTTCCCGCCAATTTCAAATTTTAAAAAACTCCATTTGCTTTAGATTTCCAAAAAAAGTCAAGTCTCTTCCTCCAGAACTTAATCATATGGGGCAAGTGTACGCAAATCTATGTATTTCACTCCGAAATGAATGGGTTTACGCACACTTGCCCCTCATGACTAATAAAAAATTTTAAAATTAAAATAAAAATTTTAAAATCCTTTTTGTCTCAGATGATCAATTTACTCCTTTGCAAAAATTTACTAAAACCCAAAATTACTGTTTTGCAATCGCGCTAAAAAAAATTTCGCGTATTAATTAATAAAATCTCTATGTATATTAATTAGCATATTGAGTATGTGATGGTTTGCTGTTGCACACCCGAGCCCAATAGAGGTGAAGGTTTGCTCAACAGAATCTACAGTAGCTGTGATGTTTAACGTCGCCGTAGTTTAATTTGTAGTCGCTGTTGTATTGTGTCCCAAAGGTGGGCGTTTAAGCCGAGTGCAAACAACTACTATTCACCCGTCTTATCGTCACACATATTGCCTACACATGTATATATCCCGTCACCAGATTCACAAGCGTAATCTCCAGTTAAAAATTTATTGTTACTTTATTTAAAACCCGATTATTTACCGCCGTTATTTTTTCGATAATCAAACCGTCAGCCGTCAACGTCAATCGATCTCGATCTCTCTCGATGTTAGGGACAGTGACGAAATAAATATATGTTTGCATATAAATTTGATAGAATATAAACGCGGAAGTCTTTAAATCACTCGAATTAATGTTTAAAAATTTAAATATTAATCAACTTATTAATTAATTGAGAAAATAATTTTACAAAGGATTGATTGTAGCGCAATAACGAAAGCGAATTTATAAAAAAAAATAACGACAAGTCATTGACCCGGACTCTTGACATCTTGACACGCTCCAATTGATTACACACAGTTATGATTTCGATTGAGATACTGTACTGAGGGACGTACATTTATGTGTACCAACTAGAGAGAGTAGCGCGTAGTCTAATTGATTGTCATTGACATACAAAGCCCAACATTAATGAATTACACATTAACCAGGTCAATGTACTTTGCTATTCAATACCAATGACTTATCATTCCCCATACCGCGGACGGAGAATATTGTTGGTGATGTTGTTGTTGATAATCGTCGAGTATAATAAATAAATGAGTAAATTACGTGACTTACCTCACTCTTGAGATTCAATGGAACGTCGCAGGGAGGATCGATGTCCGCGGCCTCGGTCTTAACGTGTGACAGCATGCTGTAGTTATGTCTCATGGGTACCGCAGTGGCCAACATGTTTGCGTAAGGACGATGGTGGGTCTGCTGGTGCTGAGACTGAGGTGCCTGGGACTGGGACTGAGGCGGCTGAAGACGTCGGTACGATGGCGATAAGTGGGTATTTATTGTACGTAGATCCGCGGGCGGCGATGCCGGGGCTGCGGTACTGCTTTGTTCCTCTTCAGCAGAACCCTCTGCCATGTCAGCCGAGCATCCCGATGACTCGTGGTCTTAAACAATAATAATTACGATTAAAGTATTTCTTTAATACACCCAAAAAATTATGCTCAAAATTTCAATATTTTGTAGTTTATTTTCGACTTAAAATTAGTATATTCGATACTAATATCAAACCGGGATCATTATATATATTACAAAATGGCTATTATTTATATTAAAATTTGATACACTGAAGAGCAAAATTTTTAAATTCGTATATTAAAATTAATATGAAAAAGAATCGATAAATTGGTATCTAGTTATTACTATTCAAATAAACAGAAAAATTTTAAAAATGAGGAACCGAAAAATTAGTAAACGTACATATTAATATATAAAGATCTAGTATACGAATTTTTCATTATATTATTTACCACTTATTCGATATATGTATATAATAAATTAATTTATAATAACGAATAAATAACATTTTATATTAATTATCAGTC
The DNA here is from genome assembly GCF_026212275.2 of Microplitis demolitor. Classification (NCBI taxonomy): domain Eukaryota; kingdom Metazoa; phylum Arthropoda; class Insecta; order Hymenoptera; family Braconidae; genus Microplitis; species Microplitis demolitor. Next base: position 18,155,044 of record NC_068553.1, read on the forward strand.
AATGGGATAGAATTTATAAAATAAGAGTTTAAAATTTTGGGTATTTTTATGAGCAACAAAATCAGTATCTAGTATACTAATTTTTAATTTTATTATTTACCACTTATTCGATTTATGTATATTGTAAATTAATTTATAATGATAAATAAGTGATATTTTAAGCTAATAATTGATCAGTGACATCGAATTTATAAAATAAAAGTTTGTAACTTTTGGAATTTTCGGCTGGAAAAATCAGTATCTAAGATAGCAATTCTTAATTTTACCAATCATTACTTTTTAATAGATTATGCCATAAATTAATTAGCTTTCATTAATAAGTGACGTATTATACCTAAAAGTAATAATATTTCCTTACTTTTTCAAATAATTGACAGCAGGAATCTACAAAAATTAGTAAACTACTTTGCATTAAGCACATAATAGTACTAATTATTGATAACAGATTTCACTTTTTACTATCACTTATTAATTTTTAATATTGTTTTTTCCGTATAATTAAGAGCGCACGTGCTTGGATGATTTTTTTAGCCGATGTCGCGGCCGCATTTAGGCTGCGCGAGATCAGGAGAGAAAAGACAAAAAATGATAATGGCAGGGACTAAATAAAACTGATACTCGGAGTCATAAAAGGATTGTAATTAAATCGCTAATGACATTTGGGAGGTAATAAAAATTTGTGAACAGCTGTCTGGGGAACGTGGGCACCCTTAATCTTATTTTGTCAACTTCAAAGCAAAAACTTTTTAAATAAAAGAAACAAGTCTACATTTGCCGGTTTAATTTTTTGCTACACATGTTTTGTTGACTTTTTTTTTACACTCGGTCTCGGGTTGGCTGAAGTATATTTAGAGATGGGTTCAAGGGCAATTGTCGTAATGCATTGGCGTTAAATTATGTTTATTTGGGTTTTATGATCTGAGCATGTGAATTAATCTTAAACGAAGACGGAGCGGCTAGATGGACGCGATACAGGGAGGATCTTGGCTAGAGTTATTTTAGAGTTTTAAAATTTCTTGGCTTGGCGCCAATTATTTATTTAGTTAATTTTTTTTTTTTTTTCTCTTAAATCTCTATATTATAATGCGTATTAAATTTATTAATACGGATCGGGATTGTGACGAGCAGATGGATCATTGGCGTGTGTTGGAGCTAAAGGTCACGAGTGCAACTGGTCGAGTGTTTGGTTCTGCTGGTGAGTTGGGGGTAACGATACTATACGGGATACTCGACGAAACACACACACGAGGTGGAGGAAATCTTCCGCGTCATTGACCGCTCCGAGGTAAACGAATTGCGGTGACTGTGTTTGAGAACGTAAATGAATGGCTCATCGACTCGATAATCGAATCTTTTTTTTTAATTTGTTTTTTAAATAAATTTGTTATTCTTTTGCTGTCTATTGATAATGCTGTCAATTAATCGCTTCATCAAGTAGAAACACAACGTCATTTTTTGGTTATAATAAAAATTTTTTCGCTTTGATTCTCCCTTGTTTAGCCACCGCACAAAGAGTCTGGCTCATGTGCTAAGCCCTCTTTATTATTTATTTAAAACAACCCGTTGATTCACGTGGAATTTTTAATTTTTTTTTTTACCTGCTAAACTTTTTTTTATGGCCAAGTATTTTAATTAGGGGACGAGGTAAAATGGGTCTAGATAAAAATTTTTTTTTTAGGGGCAACATGACCACTAGTAATTGCGAACTTGAATTTTTAAATTTCAGATTGGGCGGGAAAATTTAAATTTAAATTTTGAAAAATAATTGTTGAGAAATTTTAGCACGTGGTGTTAAAATTAAATTTCACTGGTGTAGGCGGTGTTAAATCGGTGTAAAAAAAAATTCAGAAAAATATTCTAACACCTACATGTTTATGATCTGAAATAAGCTGATGTTTGATAATCTTTGGATTTTTGTAAAACCGGTAAATTATAAAAAAAAATTATTTGAAAAAATTGCACCTATAGTTTTTTTAATTTTCTAAATGTGCATATTTTTTTTTTTTTTAAATTTAATTGTAGAAAGAAGGAATCCCTGTAGAAAATGAACGGCTGATTTTTCTCCGAGGTAACTTTCTCTTTTTTTCTTAAATAATTTATTTAAACAGCAATAAAATTTATTGTTTTGGGACTCGAATCTTATACTTATTAATTTATAGATATTAATTACTATAATTAACAATTTGAACCTTCAACTGTCGGTTATAAACCGTACAATTCATAAATATATATGTAGGAGAGTAGATTTTAGCCCGAAGCGATTGTACAATCGAGTAATCCCGTGAGATATATAATAGCAGTTATTTGGAAACTGGATCAATTAGCAAAGCCGATTTAAATGCAATAATGATCGGTATATGTGTGTTTTTGTGTGTGTGTGTGTGCTGTGTGTTGCATTATTATATCAAAGCGGTCAAGATTTAACAACGCGATCCGTCAAGATCTCATCTGATAGGAACCACTATTAAGAATATATATACATATACATATATGTCTGGTTATAAAATTATACGTTCTAACGAACCCATGTCAAAGGTATACACAAAATTATAGGAGTAAAAAATGACAATGGAATAAATCGCTTGGCCCAAATAACAATGTGTCAATAAAGCTAATTAAAAGTTATATCAAAGGTATTTTAATTTTGAATAAAATGTATAATGTGTGGTTTACATATTGAGTTTTATCTTGAGCAAGGCTGTGTAGCATTGGCAGCCGCATCATCGTCAGCAATAGCCCGAGTCTCTACTATATAATTAAGGGGCTTGATTGATGTTAATTCAAAGGGTAATTAAGAATGTTGCGCATAAAAATACAGTAATTTATGGTCATTGGGGATAATTATATGTTGACCAGCTTGTAATTGCAAGCACTCGATACGGCCACGACCGACAGAATCCTACGAAGACTCATTCGCCGTCGATTTTATAAATACATAGTATAAATATATATAAGATATAAGGCATTTTAATACAGCCCTTGGTTGGATCTAGCTCTAGGCTCTGTTCAATCACGTTATTTATGGCAGCTCTTTCAAAACTAAATATATATAAATATTTTATTCCTATCGTACTTTGGTAAATTTTTTTTTTTTTTTTTTTTTTTGAAACTTATGAGTTAAATTTACACAGAAAAAAAAGTTGTCGAGTCAAGAAAATATTTTTTAACACGAACGTTTTCGGGAACCAACAAGATTTTTTGTCTAGGTCAGTGATTTTTCGAATTTTTGAGAAAATGGAAATTTTCCAAAAAATTTATGATACTGAAGTTAGCTGACTAATAATTTTTTGATTTTTTTTTTTTATCGATAAATTATAAAAAAAAAAATATTTTAAAAAATTGCACTTGTAATTTTTGAAATTTTCTATATGTGCATTTTTTTACTTTTTTTTTTTTTGTAATTTATTTGCTAAAAAAAAAATCCAAAAATTACTAATTGTCTGCTAACTTCAGGATCATAAACAAATTTTATTTCAGTTTAAATTTTTTTTCCATGTACTTTTTTATTTCAAAAAAAATTTTTTCACAGTAAAATTTAATATGTGGGGTAAAATGGGTCGTAATATTTTCAACTTAAGGGCTTATTTTCCCCCTTCCTGTTCATATAAAATTATTGAGATTAAAAAATCGTCGCTTAACGTTTTTCTACCCAGTGAGACCCTCGGCTCGCTAATTATTAGACGGTTCAAATAAAAGTTATCGGTAAAGATTGCCAGTTATTTATTCATATATATATATAATGGTAATAATATATTTATATATCCCTACCAAGTATTTAAACAACCAATGAAAGTAACAGCAGGAGCAGTTGGCAACCGCCCATTGCGACTTTGTCCACTCGTGGTATTATATCAGAGTACTTTTAACGTACTTTAATAACTGATCCAGATATTTTTTTATTCAGAACCAAAGCTTTAATACTTAAAACTAAATGAAATCGTTTAAAAAACAGATGCTCAAGACACCTGGCCTGATTATTTAAGAAAATAGTCTTAATATATATACATATATATAAGTTGGGTAGTTGGATTCATGGATGTAGCATAAGTACCCAAGATAATGCTCGTTTCGTGCGATACCATTCTGTCAGAAATCCACCGGGCTTTTGTTCGTAGTCACGAAATACAAGGATTAAACACACGAATGCAATGCCAAGTGTTAAATACTCACTTGCACAGTTTAAGTTTCTCTTTAAGAGTGTGTGTTATTATATATATGTATATATATGTTTAACAAAAGTAGTAGAGAATCGTGAGCCGAAGATGTGCGTGCCAACGCCCAATGTACCAGATTCAGTGAGCCAATAAATTATCCCGGCAATTAAAAAGTAAATAAGACAAAACACAAGTCGATATTGACGGATATCTTTACAGGATAAGAGGAACGGGGCCCAAGGGTGAAGGATTTAATTATTTTACGTGCACATTTTAAGGCAGTTGATCAGCATTAGAGTTATGGTTCCCACTGGGTGCTGGTTGTAAAATGCAGGAAGAACATTTTATCTTTTACGACCCGAGACTTTAACTCGTGTTCGGTCTGACGAATATATATGTGTGTATAGGGCTGGGCTGGCTAAAAATTGTAATCCCGCAATGACTGGACGACTCAACATCACACACACATTGGCTGTGTGTGTATGGGTGCATTAAACTTTGCATTACCACAAATAGAACTTTTAAGCAGTTGCACGCAAACGATTATAATACTAAAAACTCCCCTACTGTAGTATATTTCAGATGGTTTATGCTTATATATATATATATAGGAGGTATTTAGGTACGCTCCCAACTGGTAGTTTAATATCTCATGCTGTGCCATTGGAGTTGTGTGTGGCAATTTTACATATGTTAATAAAATATAGTGTTCTCTTAAAACTTAAAAATTTGATGAGTCGAAATCTGAGGCATATTTTTATCCTAAGTGCATTGAAAACCTACACTAGACTTTTTCGGACATAATCGAACCTTGGACTTATGGTGGACGTAAGTAGACTTAACAGAAGGACTTGCAAGGAATACTACAGGTTAATTTGTTAAATTCGCGTACTAGAGAATTTGTGGTCAGTCATCTTTCCAGGGCCTAATGACACCCAGGGTGGATTGGGTCCACAGGCAACCTGGAACTAACAGAGGGTTAATGACACCTAGGAGTGGAATAGGACCTAGAACAGCCTGGACCAGAGTCCATTGAAAAATTTAAAGTTCGTTCATGATATAGGTCTGACTCATGCTTAGGTCCAAGGGTTCATTTAAAGCTTTTGCGATGATTGTTCTAAAGTCTGACGTAGGTTTTCGATGGTTAGGCTTAAAGTATGCCTTAGATTTTGACTACGAAGTAGCCTTCGAGCGGCATTATGATAAAATTATAATAATTGGTGAATAAATCGTAGCAGAGAATATGAAAGGACACGTGATCTGGCATAGACTGGGGTGAATTTTGTTGAGACGTCATTAACAGGGTGATCCAATAAGACAAGAGTGTGTTGAGTCTAAGCGTCCTTTTAAAGGGAAATTAGCTCCATTAGAGACATGATGCGTACAAAAAACACTCGAGTCATGGGATATTGCTCGAGGTCTTGGTTTCTATAAGTATAGTAACCCCTTCTTGGTTGATGCTAGACTAGGCAAGCTGTCGGGGTCTGGGCGTTACGCACGTGCGTGCTTCTTTATAAATTATTTGAATTAATGACAGCACACGCTCAACGCATTGCAGAGTCGTGTCACGTTCAATTGTGAATCAGGATTTTATTTATCGTGATGAATGTTTTTTGTTGGTGGAAATTATAATTATTTTAAAATGAATGTACGAGTGAGTGAGTGAATTAATTTATGAGTGAATGGGAAAAAATTTTTTTTTGCTCAAGATACGTGATTATGGAGATCGATTGGACGCGTTGATGGGTGATAAAGCCCAGCATGACGTAAAATTAGACGAGAGAACGATAATACGAGAACGGCAAAGGGTAGTTTGTGTAATAGTTTTGGTGCTGGTGGTGCACTGACGTAAAGTGGGTACCTAGACCGAAAATGTTATCGTTTAGAGATCGAGGGTTCTGCGATATTGGCCGAAGGGTGGCTTTGATGCTTGACATGGGTGTAAAAATCGAGTGGAAAGTCATCTAAGTCAGATGGCGATTTAATTTAACTTAATAAAAAATTTAGAAAACCCACATGTCGAATGCTCATGTAAGAACTGAATCTCATGATTTTTTAAGAGATAAAATTATTTTATATATTTTATTATTCGATATTAAAGAGCTTCAATAATTAATTTAGATACTGAAATACGAAAATTAATTACCATTGGTCGGTTATTAATTTAAATATCTGTCTGAATTAGTATATCTACGATTTATATCACGTTTGAATTTTTAAATTAACCCGCCATTTTTCCATGTGTTCAAAAAGCGGAATTTATTTATGCGACTGCCGCGCCAGTGCTGCTGCCAGTCGGCAGGAAGCGAAAACACTCAAAAAAAATGTCAGCTGATTTAGTCATCCACTATCGGTTTTAGGGATTAATTATTGATTATAATTAAACAAAAAATAATTAAATAGTGATTTTCTATAGAGTTCTGTTCTATGAAAGTCAAAAGCTAATGAAAAAAAAAATTAGGTCAATTAGTAGTGTTTTTCAGAAATTATCATGATTACAAATATTCGTACAATATGAGACCGACAATATGAGAAATAATAACCTTTCTAATGGATTTCATTATTTATTACGGAAAATTCAATAAATTTTCAGTAAAAAATTCAGAGGTTTACTTTAGAATAATTATTTTATTCATAAAAAAATTTGAGTTAAAAAAAATCCTGATATAATTTTTTTCTTCATTAATATTTAAGTTAATTGAGTCGAAATCGCGTCAGACTCGTTCATTAACGAATCATTTCTACAATTCTATGCATTATATCTCACTTTAGTCATAAAAATCGTAGCAACAATTTAACCCCAGAGAAAAAGTCAAAAAATTTAAATGTCTCACTAAAGACCTCGTTTTCGCGCTCGTTGAAAAAAAGTATCGAGTCTTGACCTCACTAACAAATACTTTTATCAGCTCATAAAATCAACAGTTTCTATAAATTCCTTCTATATATTCACACACTCGAGATAAAACATAAATCTCATTTAACACCAACTTAAATTCAATCCAAATATTTACGCGCATTTTTTCGAGATAACTTCACTGTTCAAGTAAACGGCTTTTAATTATAAAAATCATCAATTAATCGAATGATTGACTAGTACTTAAAAAAAATAAATTACGAAACTAAATATATATATTTATATGTTTAGTGTAATACCTTTTTGTTGATTGAAAAAGTTAAGTGTTTTTTGAGATTTATAATTATCAGTGAGATCACTATCTTAAATATTATAAAATATATGTTGTATTTACATACATATGAGTTAGCTATGATTTTTATTTGAACCGGCAAACGACCGATAAGAAGACGAGCAATGTCCAAATTTAATAATTACTTAATGGGTCATTACCATGTTAATTAAAAATGAATTTTATCTTTTAATTAAATATTAATAGTATAAAAATATGAAATTTAATTTAAAGTCTATGTAAGAAAAAAAATAAAAAAATAATCAAAGACAATGTATAAAAAATTTTAGTATAAACTCGTAAGAATTCAAGTACGACAAGAGTTACTCCCGCGCAAAATTCACCCTCTGTAAGCTTTGATACAACGTCGTTTCCTTTTGTGACCACTTTTCAAGTGCCTACCCCAACAATATCGTGAGTCGAGTGCCTTTGGGATTTTATGCCGTCGGCGATCCTCAACCCTACTTTACCAAACCCACACACGAAAAAAAAAAATTTTCTACCCTTATCATTTCTTTCCCGTATCTTTTTTTATTTTTTACCACTTTATCCATAAATCCGCATTAAAAATAAATAACAATTTATATTTAAGATGAAAAAAAAAGAAATTGATTTAAAAAAAGTAGTCCAGTTATATATATATATATATATATATATATGGAAATTGATTTTTTAAATTAATAATAAGTTTAACCAATTGGAAAATTACTCTTATCTCGGACATCTTGTTCTTATACATGTTATCTTAATTTTAGTACTATTTAAAATGTGATCAATAATTTAGCAATGAAACTTTTGACACAAATTAAGAAACTCGTGACCGAGAGCCATATTTACTTTAGTTCCAATTCTTCAATTAGCATTTCCAGGTCACAATGCTACTCAACATTTACAATGCAATATGAACCATCACACATACATGCATATATGTACATATAGACGTTATCCGATGGCACATAATTATCGGCTAATTACTAGGACTCAGCTAAATACCCAGTAGCTAAATTATCACCGCAACCTCCGAGCACTTGTAATATTCTACATACATAAGAAAAGTCAGGAAAATAAACCGGGGTAAAGTGGACCGCTAAAAATTTCTAAAAATTTATTTTAATATTTCATTTGTCAGAAAATTTTTTTTACCCCAGCCCATTTTACCCCACAAATTTTTTTACGTCACATGGTAATGAAATATTTTTCTTCCAATAAAATATTCAATAAAATAATTAAAAAATTAATAAACCAAATTTTTTACCGGCCCATTTTACCCCACAATTTTGTTTTACGTCACATCGTCATGAAATATTTTTCTACAAACAGAAATTCAATAAAATAATTAAAAAATTAATAAACCGAAATTTTTAGCCGGCCCATTTTACCCCGCATAAAAAATTTTTTATTTACAACCGAAAAAAAAATAATTCCAGGTCCATTTTACTCTCCATTATCAATGATGTCAAAAAATCTCATGAAAGATTAATGAAATTGATTAATAAATTTAAAAATAATGGAATAAAATTTTTAAATTAACTCCAGAGATCTATCTTATTTGAATAATTGATGAATCTCGTATATTTATAATTACACTAAGGGATGAATCAGACATTACAATATAATAGTTAAACTGAATTTCCTCAACTCAGACGATATTCATTGTAAGATTCTTAAAATATGACATCCGAAGCAGTGAATAGAAATAAATATTTAATTAAACTCGGTATAAATTCCCTGCAGTATATATCTATACATAAATTATTTATGGATCTAAGTTTATTTCCTAACACAAAATGACCTATCAATTATCAATATTAGCTCTCTATTAACCCGACGGTGATGGTGACAATGACGACAACAACAATAACAATATTTTATTAATCCAATAGCAACATGGATTTTAAAAATGACTGATGTAACTAGGGCGTTTCAATGACGTAGTTTCTTCCTATATATCTCTATATACATATATATCAACCAGATGCGGTTGATTCAAAACTACTCGGCTTTCTCTTTAAAAATATCATTGTATTTATAAATTTATCGATAAATAATTATTAAAAAAAAAATGATAACGAGTCTTTAAATTTGATAACGTAATTTAAGGTATATATTCATCGTCGGTATTATTTAAATGCATAAGAAAATCTTTTTCCGGTTTGTTTATTTGAGAGTTATTCTGCGGTCTGAGATAACGATGTATATAATAAGACCGCTTTATAATACACTTTTAATTATTCTATTTGCCTGAGCTCGGTTTACTTAGTGTTTACCGAGACTGTCTCGGTTCTTCACGTTTAAAACGTATAATTTCAGCTGAAAAACACTCGTCAGTGTTTATATATATTTTATTTTGTGAATGTGATGTGGAGGCGGTTTATCTGTACGGTTTACAATGTGTACGAGTTATGAGTGCTCTCGTATGACTACGGTCACGTGCACACTGTAATTATTAAGATAATTAGGATATTATTAGAGTCGCTGTCATTTTTTACGCAAACCACTCACTCATCAACTCTATTATCATTTTCTCAGGGATTTTTTTTTTATTTATAATTTTTTTTTTTTTTTTCAAAAATTCATAGTAATTTTTTTTTATGAATGAATTTTTTTTTAAATTTATTATCAAATTTATAATTAAAATTTTTTTAAAAATTATAAAATTTTAAATTTATTGATTTTTTTATGATAAGAAGTTAACAGACAATTAAAAATTTTCGGATTTTTTTTTTTTGATAAATTAATTATAAAAAAAAAAAAGTAAAAAAATGCACTTGTAGAAAATTAAAAAAACTATAAGTGCAATTTCTTCAAATAATTTTTTTTTTATAAGTTATCGTTTTTAAAAAATTTCAAAAATTATTTTACGTATGCTAACTTTATCATATTTTTTTTTCGTTTAAAATTTAAATAAAAATAAAATATTTGAAATAAAAATTTATAAAAAAAAAAAAAATGAAATTTGGAAAAAAAAAATTTTGAATTTTTTTAATAAATTATTTTAAATAATTTAAAATAATTTACCTGTATGAATGCCTAGTAATTTTTTCGTTTCCTCGATGTGTGGATCTCTTGTATTAACGTCGTTCGATCCTCGAGCATCAGATAAATTAATATCTAAATTATTATTACCACAGTCGTTATTATTATTATTATTATTCTTATTATTATTACTCCTACTATTATAATTACTATTACTTATATCATTATCATTATCATTATTACCAACATTAACATTAATATTATTATTACTAGCACTATTGTTATTATTATTGTGCGAATACGTCCCAAACATAAACAAATTTCTGCACGTTTCACTAGTCACGTCATCGCTCCAAAATGAAAATCCCCGCTCCGTTTTGACCGGCTCCGTTTTTGCTAATTTATTACAACAAACCTCCACCTTCGCTTATCAATCAACCCCGAACCCTCTGGTAACTTGACGATATATCTTTCAAATAAATTACAAACACATATTCCATTCCTTCGATTTATATATATATATATATATATTTTTTTTTTAAAATAAATAATAATTAAAATAATTATTATTATCGTACTGTAAATTCAAAACAGTGTTTGTACAATGCGTAACTAAAACAATCTTTGCAATGTCACTGTCACTTGCGTTTAATTTAATTTATATATATAAATATATACATTTATATTAACACACTTATGTTATTTCAATTGTCAATTATCACCAAGTGATTATTATTATTGTTATTATTATTATTTATACTGCGTTTAAAATTCAATTCTTATATTTCACGTTATATTTCTTTATCAATTAAATCCTTTAAATGCACAGCAATACACCTGACAGCTCACTCACCCAAATAAAATTACAGTCTCGTTTTATATTATTTTTAAAATAATTTATTTAAATATCGAGACATCGACACAGTCACAGTATTATTTTTTTAAAAATAATAATAATATTATTATTATTATTATTATTGTCGTATTATTTTAATTGTAATAATAAAAGCGTGTAAGTCACGTTGCGCGTTATGTTGAATGGACAAGTGTTTAAAAATTACCCGCGCAAAATTTAAAAAAACCCGCGATATTATAAAGAACCTCGCGTGTCGCAGTCTGGCTGCGTTGTGCCGGGTGACGGCAGTTGTTTAACATACATCGGGTAGGCGGCCAGAAAGCCCGCGAGTTGATCTGCGCACTCTTGTTAATTCAAATAGTGGGGGATTTAAAGGCGTGCCGAGGGCGGATACCATGCGCGGAGGTGGTCCAAGATCGGACTTGTTTGTTAGCTAAATCTACTTGCTGTTTGTTGTTATCATCATTATTGATAATTATTGTTATTATTGGATATTATTAATTATGTGGGTAGTATGGGCCGGGATGGATTTGAAATGGGAGATAATTAGATGTAAATTAGCGATCGGTGAGCGCGAAGTAGATCGGGGGTGAAGATTGCGATATTCACCCCCTTGATGGTCCGCGAATTCTGTTGGGTCCCTTCCATCATCTATAACGCAGTGCAATGAGCAATCGAGAGTCGTGACCGTGGGATGCAAATCAGATTGTGATTTTTTAGTTTTTTTTTTTTTTTGCATGGAATAAAAAAAGGAAGAAAACGGGGGCACAGTGATGGCGGTGTAGGCTTTAGCTTATATTCGGGAGCTAGAACCTGGGACACGAATTTCATGGAATAGATGATGGAAATTTTTTTTTTTCCCGCGTTATTTAAATTTAACGCCCAAATGTTTGGGGAACAAGATGAGTTCCGGCTGATCGGTGTAGTGGGGTTGGAATAGAAAATAATAATAATAATAATGGTAATAGAAGAAAAAAAATGTTACAAATGAAATTGGAAAAAAATACCAATGGCCGGATGTTTAGCCAACGCCCGAAATGTCAATAAAATTTTTTTATCTTGTTTATTTTATTAGATTGTTTTATTATTACAATACCAAGGGATTTTTGGATGTTCATATATATATAGTTTTGACTTTTACTTATTTTTTCTGAGCTCGTTTAAAAAATTTTTTAAATATTTTACTGTTATACACAAACCGGGGTACAACGGGCCGATGACTTTTTTCCGTGCGTCAAAATTTTTATTTTAAATTTTGTCACTACAAACTTGGCAAATAGAAGAAAGGGAGACAAAATGAGCCCTAGAAAATTTTTTACAGACCATTTTACCCTTATTTAAAAATTAAAAAATTTTGCACCCCATCTTGCCCCAGTTTCCTCCACTACCAAAAATCTCGGGAACTCATAATTTTATTTGAAAAATTTGTAGCTTAGAAAAAATGATAAAAATTTCCTCGATTCCAGGCGAGTAATTTTATATACGGGTTAAAATTATCCAGTCTATGATAAAATTACCCTCCTGAAACAAAAGTACTTATAAATATATATTTATAGATTATTCCCAAAATAAAGTGTTAGGAATTCGACCCTCAATCGTTCCCTAAACGTAACAATTTTTCTTGTTTCCCACTATCTTAATTATCTTAATACTCGATCTAAATTAATACAATTAGGTTTTATCATAGAATAAATATCTCCCAAGTATTAAAAATAAATTATACTTTCCCCAATTAATATATATGCGGGTAAGTAGTCTAAATTTATTTAACCTCAACCCAAATAAACATTCCTCACATTGGACGTAAAATTAATCAACAATAACAATGAATGCCCCTTTTATAGACCGTCCCAAAAATAAAAAAACGGCACACAAGGTCACCATCTCCTGTACGAGCGATAAGAGGTTCATTGAGTGCCGAGTAAAAAAGGAAAAAAAAGTGTTAGCCGATGGGTGCGTCGTGACATGAAAACGAACGAATGAATGAAATATATTTGTCCTTGTTGGTTATTCAGAATATAAAGATTCTCTTTCACTTTGCACACCCAGACGGCTATAACCCCCATGATACGAGAGAGTAGACACCAGACAGCAAACCCGGCGTGTAAGGGAAGAAAATGATAGAGCAGGAAAACGATAGAGGGAAAACCCAGCTGGTTCAAAACTTGTAGGAATCAAGCTCTCTATATCAGCCAGCGTATAGAAGAGGCGAGATGTGGGTCTATACTCGTTTTCTCTTACTACCCTCTACTAGATTCCTACCCTGGTGCGGTCTTGCTCACACTCTTTAAAAGAGTGTAGGAATATATCCCCTGAACCGAAACTGTTTCCCCAACCTACTCAACAGCCGACTCTAACCACCTCTTTTCACTCGGTACTCTTGCTCTTGGACTAGTGCAGTATCTAGACCGCCTTCAACCCCCTGGCACTCAAACTACCGCAACCCTTACCCTCATCCTCACCCTCTACTCCAGTCATTCATTCAGTCTCAACTAGTATTCTCGTGTCTTTATTTCCCCCAGATATTTCGACGATCTAGCAGATGGAGACTCCGCTGATGATAAAGACCACGCGTGTTCCTCTTTTACCTGCTCGCTACTCACTAATACTATCACATGATCGATTAAAAGTACAAAGTGTTGGGTATCCTGTCCGTACCGATGCTCGTTCGTGGTCGACCACATTGCTGGCTACAGCATCACTGGGCTATTCGTGTCCTCCTGCCCCTCAATGTTTCTCTCTGGTCTCTTGTGTTAAACTCTTTCCTTTTACGATACTTCTGCTGGCAATACACTGAAACTCACACACCGACTTCTCATCCTCATCCTTATCCACATCCTCGTCCTCATCCTCCTTCAACTGACTGTTATTTCGCCACAGAATGCCGACACGCTTCTCTCGTTAGTTTCTTTTTACTTTTATTCCTTTATCGTACGGTTTTTATTGTACGATTCTAATCTACACTTTATAAGTCTTGATATCACCCAGATAATCCTAGATTTCTTTCTTTTTTTTTTTTTTTTTTTTTTTTAATTTTTATTTTACCCTCGGTGAGAAACGTGAGTTTATAATTTTTTATTTATCGCACTCGATTATTTAAATAACTGGGTTTTAAATTGTAATAGTAATTATTTTTAGTATAAATATATATAAATAATAATGATAGAATGTAATAAATGGTGCTGGAGAGTAGAAATGTTGGAACCCTGAAGGCAACGAGCCGAAACTTTTAAGACTAATAACAGACTGAATTCAAAGTCAAAACCTCTTTACGATCATGGTTCTCAGAAGTATAAACCCATGTAACTAAATGACGCAGGTTTTAACCTGAGAACTCAAAATTATTTAAATTATACATATATGGGTGAGCGAAAAAAAAATTTTACTAATTTTTTTTTTTCTTTGTATGAAAAGTTTTCAGTTTTACGCATTTTAAAGACCCTCGTCAAAAATCGGCTCAAAAAAACAATTTTAGAAGTCTTTCGATAATTTTGAAAATTTTTTTAAAATTGAATTTTTTCTCATAGATAAAAAAAAATTTCTATGGGAAATAAATTATCTGAAAATTTTACTCCGAAATATGAATTTTTGGAAGCTGCTCAAAAATCTTGAAATTTTTTAAATATAATTTTTTTTCCAAATTACTTTTCGATATAAATATAAATATATATATATATAGTGGAAAAAATATATGTGAAGATTTTATATTAATATTTAAACTGACATTTCATACTCATGAAATTAAAAAAATTTTTCGAAAAATTGATATTTTGGAAAAATTTTCAGGTTATTTCGTAATGAAAAAAAAAATTTCGGAGAAGCTTCCAAGAATTTTTATAGCATGCAGTTTTTCAAGAGGGTTCTTAAAATGTGTGATATTTACATTTTCATGCGAGGTGTAAAAAAATAAATTAGTTAATTTATTTTTGCGCCACCCATATACTTATATAACGTAATTATTTTTTTTGATTTTAGTTTTCTGGAAGCGATTCAAATTGCGTGAGATCATGAGATACTTAGTTGCAAATTAGTGCAACAAAGTAGCCTCACATTTTAAAACTCTGTGCTCTTATTGGCGCCCAATTTTCGTGTTCACCACATGGCGAACCGCGGCTACTCTCGTACAGGTGTAATGTGTATAATGAAGTGCTAGAGAATTTTTTAATTTTTTTTTTGAGTATTTTTTACAAACAAAAAGTCAGCCTGAGGTTAACCGCAGTATCGGCCGGGTGAGTAGAAAAAATTTTATAAATTCAAGAGAACCACCAAAAAGAAGTTGAAAAAAGACCAACAGGGAGACTGAATGCAGCTAATTATGCTTAAGGGTAAATTTAATATATAATACCCCTAATTATTTTCATTAAAAAAATTTTTGATGAGCAACAGAACAAAATTTTTTGATCTTATAGGCTGATCCGAAAAAATTTCCCATTCATGGATTTATTTTTTGTTCGAAAAAAGAAATTTTTCTCCCTCCCATTTTTGATCGCCACCAAAATTATCTGTATTGAGACGTTACCCTAAAAATAGTCATAAAAATTCAAATTTCAAAAACGTTCTTTTCGATTGGAAATGTTGATTCCGAAAATTTGACCGGTCAATAAAATTCTATATTTTTTTCAAGGGTAACATAAGAAAGGCCATGGAATTTTTTATGGTTTAGGACCCAGTATTTTATAAAATTTGTTTTTAAAAATCTCCAAATTATCGGAAATCTGTTTTCGAGCTTAAAAATTAAAAAAAAAATTTTTACCACTGAATGATATTTCAATAAAAATAAAAATGTAATTTACATGAATAAATAATTGCAAAAGTTATTTTTATCAGAGTGAAAGGATGTTAAGATCTTTAAAAATAATAAAATATAACGAAGGGGTAATAATGTTTTCTGGAGCAATTTTGAGAAATTCATTTTTAAATAACTTAGTCATAACACGCGATCGTTTTCTATTCATTCAGATATTCAGTAATAAAAATAATACAGGTGTACATATAAACATCCGGATGTTGCTCATCACAAAATTGTTATATGCGGTTAATATAAACGACAGTGGATAGAGGGGACAAAAAGGCCCAAAAATAAAAATCTCAAGAATTCGGCTAACCTATAATTTCCTCTACCAGTAGCACATTGTAGAGATTTTTTTATTTATCAGCAACAATGGGCGAAAAAAAAATATAAACTCGCTCTTGCATTATTTGTCCAACTCGAATCCAAAATATTATTTATGCAGATTTTTTGCATAACATTATCGTAATAATAATGCGTGTCATTCTTGAATTTTATTATTATGCATGCGACATAAAAATATATTTTTATGAATACTTAGTATTAACTTTTTTATCAAATTCTACTGGATATTTTTTAACTGTCACTCAACGACATATTTTCCTTTTTAAATTTATTCTCAATGACAATTCGTCAATTTTTGTCACGTCACCTCCGACATGCAATAATTTAGACTTTTTTTTTTTTAATATTATAATCACAATAATTTTCGACTGAGGTCATCAAAATATAAATTTTTCACTCGTTTCTCAATAATATTTTTAAAACTACATAATGATCAGTAAAATTGATCCTCCATTATGACTCATGATTCCTTAGACTGCCCAATGTCCAGTGTCCAATTCATGCAAATTCTTTGCTAAACATTTCAGTAAATTCATAAAATTATTTGAAAATAAATTTTAGATAACTAGTACATTGATTTATTCTGAAATCAGCCGACTAATAACTTTTGGATTTTTTTAAAAACGATAAATTATAAAAAAAAAATATTTCAAAAAATTGCACTTATAGTTATTTTAATTTTCTTCAAGTGCATATATTTAGTTTTTTTTTTTTTTGCAATTGATTTGTTAAAAACAAAAATCAAAAACTTTTTAATAGTCAACTGCTTTATGATACTGAAAATAACGACATCCAATAACTTTTGGATTTTTTTTAAAACCATAAATTATAAAAAAAAAAATATTTCAAAAAATTGCACTCATAGTTTTTAAAATTTTCTACATGTGCATATTTTTATTTTTTTTATTTTTTTAAATTAGACTGTTGAAAAAAAAATCCAAAAATTTTTAACTGACTGCTAACTTCAGAATCATATTAATTTATCATGATATAATCTAAAAAAAAATTCATATCCTTTCATACACATAAAAAAAAATTTCTTGGGTCAAGTAAAAAGTTTTTTAAGGAGAGTAAAAATTTTTTACACCAAGAAATTACTTTTTTTCTGCGTAACACCAGTGTAAATAGTGTTTTAGGGTTAATAAATCGCGAGTACTTGACAATGTTGAATCGTTAAATCCTTGGTCGCAATAACACTCAAGCTGTTGGTACGGATGGACGATGGGTGTGTAAAAGGGCCAACATAGAAGATAAATTAATCAATTCTGGTGATCCCAGGCAGTTACTATGGCTACCTCTAGGGTATGTTGGTGTCCCCGAGGGTTGTTTCGAAGAAACGGACCAAAGCGAAACTCAACTTGGACATGGAGGACTGTTTTGTATATTTCTGACAAGTAAACAAACAGAATAGAAACAATTGCACAGACATCGAAGGTTGTTAAACGTCAAGTGGCTATATAATCCGAGGAAAAGTACATTACACTAGTCGAATGTAGTATGAAAGGAGCAAAAAGGGGGGTCTCGATATTATATACAGTTTGCAGACGGAAGCACGTGATAAAATAGCAACAGTGGTTAAATTTCATAACAATATGATATGTTTTGTGTCGGTATATATGTGTCTACGCTATATACCTTGACCGTGTGTTTCAATCCTCGATGATAGTATCAACTCGCACTCGCGAATTGTCGCGCTGTCAATATTGGAACTCGGTTTTATGGTTTCACGGTACTGATATACATTTCCTAGAAACGTTTTATGTTGCGTGTGGATTATTCTAGCTTTCTAGTTTCGGTGGATGTTACGACTCTACAAAGTAGTTGTTTAGAATGAAACGGTATTTATGAGGATGAGGATGAGGATGCGGGCGAGGCCGAGGACGCAGAAGAAAGCTATCATTTCCTTTAGCTTCAGTTCACGATCTATATATTATTTTTTCAAGACCAATTTAGCGCGGGAATAACTTTTTAAAATTTTTTAAAAATGACCGGTGTTCAAATAATGAACTTATTAAATTTATGAAACTCTAATTTTTGATAAAAAGTTAAACCCTATTATGGGGAGGAGATACAAAAAAAAGATGATTTTTTTTGCAGATTACCTTCTTTATTAAAATTCTGAAAATTAATGACATTATTGAGCATCATTCCAAGGATGTTCTCCTAAATTTTCAAAAAAAAATGTTGAAAAATAAGCCAGTGGTAGCGAGGAGAGACGAGTCACCTAATTTACTTTTTTTGAGGTGACTCGTCTCTCCCCGCTGCCATTGGTTTATTTTTTAATATTTTTTTATGAAAATTTAGGAGAACATTCTTGGAATGATGCTTTATAATGTCATAAATTTTCAAAATTTTACTAAAGAAGATACTCTAAAAAAAAAAAATTGAAAATATCCTCTTTTTTTGCATCAGACCAGCTTCGTCTTGAAATGTTTTTAAATTTTATAGGATGAAATTACTTAATCTTTTTCACTGTATAAAAGAGTATTTATTTTTTACAACTCAACTTTCGCGAATTCCCATCGGCGTTTAAGGATAATGCATTACGCGAAATAGCGTTAAAATCCCTTTATGTAAGACAGAATTTATTTTTAAGTCTACATCTGGTTTTACAGAAAACATTATTTGCAGTAATGGCTGGCTAGTGATTTATAAATTTTTATAAGTATATATATAGAAGTAGAGTACAATGGGCAATAAAAACTATAGACACCCATTTTTGCACCCTTTTAACCGGCAGTTGTTGTACTTCCGGGTAATTTGTTGCCGCATTACCTTTTGATGTAATTTTGACACTTAAGGTCTAGGTATTTTGCTATAAGTAACAATATTACGGATTTAAATGGACTAAAAATTTATATATTTATGCGTGACCAACAAATAAAACGGTCATTACTTTATAGAATTACAGTTTTAGCCGTAAAACCGTGAATTATGCCTGCAGATTGCATTATTATGTTTATTAAGCTTTAATATCCGTAATACAGAGGGTAATAATTTTCCGAAGTCAAGATGGTCACCATAAAGCCCAAGAATTTTTGGCTCAAAAAGTAATGATGTTTTGTACTTTTTGAAATAATTAATAGTAGTTTTTCGGAATCTACAAAAATTAGTAAACTACTGTGCATTGAGCACATAATAGTACTAATAAGTGATAGCAGATTCCACTTTTTACTGTAATTTATTAATTTCGAATCTTCTGTTTTTTCTGTATACTAAACCCGTAAACAAATAAAGCTAATCCTTAATAAAAACAATAATAATAAAAATCAGTGAACATAACTAGCAACAAAATAACACAATAGAGTATAGGGCAAGAGATGATCATAAGCGTCATAACAACGGGTAGTTATCAAATTGATCAAGCCAAAATAATCTCGAGAAGCGGCTGGTGTGGTGGGTTATGTCCCATAAACGCAGTATATGAGCTATATACCCTCAAGCTCTCCTCCCACCCACCCCTTCTTCTCATCCCTCGAGTTTTCATTTACATGCATTCACCCACACAAGACAAACATATATTCTAGATCACACATAAACAAACTGATGTGTCACAACCAGAAAGTTGATACTCCAAGCCCTCTCGCGGTCCCAATATCGAGCACCGAGTCTGTATTGAGTCTGTAGTGAGTCTGTATTTTCTATGGAAGCTTAAGAAAAGTCTTCTAAAATCACGCTAGCACATAAAACTGAAAAAAATGATGAATTTTCCCGATTCCGAGCACCGAGTCTGTATTGAGTCTGTAGTGAGTCTGTATTTTCTATGGAAGCTTAAGAAAAGTCTTCTAAAATCACGCTAGCACATAAAAATGAAAAAAAATGATGATTTTTCCCGATTCCGAGAACCGAGTCTGTATTGAGTCTGTAGTGAGTCTGTATTTTCTATGGAAGCTTTCAAACATTAGCGAGGTAGCCCTTAAATTTCTCATCAAACATCAATCGTCGCTTTATTGTACTACGCGTGTTATTCTTTTACAGAATAGCTTTAGTTTATTGTACATGAGCTCGGAAATCAAGTCATTATGTAATTAAAATTCGAATTATTTTAAAACTCGCGGTAAATGTAATTACAGATCGACCGAGGATCATTTAATGTTAAGGTTACGGCGGTTTTTATGTTTATAATAAATATATTCTTAAAAATATGTATGTGTATATATGGAAGTTTTATGGTATGTATTTATTAGTGTGGCCGAAAAATGCAAGAGTGTGGGTTTGAATGTAAGTGTAAGTGTACGAAGATAATATGGTAGCAAAACGCTTATGGTCGTAAATGAGCTACAGTGTAACAGCCAGTAGAGAGGAAGCTCTGGATTTCCATTGGGTGCTGGCAGGTATTACTGTAATGCAACTCTGGACATAAACGCGTTTACGACGCGGTGCGTTGTCATTACGCGGCCCCTACTGCATATCGTTCAACCTACGGTTCTAACTTTATCGACATAGCTCCACACTGCCGCCGCTTGAGCTACACCCTTCACGCCTCGAATCCTTCTATCCGCGTTTTATACGTCAGCTCTGCATTGTCGAGATACACTGCTCTCTATACCTTTCACTGATATGTATGTGATAGTATATATATATATATATATATATATATATATATATATATATATATATATATATATATATATATATATATATGTAAAAGTAACCGAAGATACCAAGGGCAACTCTAAATAGTCTTTCTGCAAAGAAACACCTGTCCACTCAATATATTTTATGACTCGCTCGTAAATTTAATAAGATACAAACAATAAATCGGCTTTCATTTTTTTAACTCAATATATGAAGAAAAATAGAATTTTTTGTCTGAGAAAATTTTTACTTACTCTAAGAAAATTTTTTATTATTTTTTAGTCCTTAGAAAATTTTACTTTCATTTGAAAATTCAAATTTTTTTCGCGCCAAATTTTTTATTTCTCTGTACTATACTCTATTTTAATAAAATTATAAGAAAAATTTTTTTTCGCAATTTTATGTGAACCGAATTACCCCAATTAAAAAATACAAAGATTCTAACGGCTTATTTTACTGATAATATAAATTTATAAAATGTCAACCCCTTCTAAATCAAAATTTATCAAACCCAAACCTATGAATTGTCAAAATGTTTTTAGTTTTCCCGTTTACCAAAAATTTATACGCAAGTTGATGATCGTCTAATAAAATAAATCTTCATAAATAAGACCCAAAGAAATTCATCACCAACTGTATGTATTTTTATGACAACTGAATAAAAATACCAGATATGTATCAGCATTTTTTTTTGTCCAGATATCTTTGGCGCTCACACTTTATTGTCTGATGCATACGGTCGCAAAATTTACAATGTCTGACTTCCGAAACGAGCGAGTTGAGTACTACCTCTATATATATATATGTATACATACTAGTATACTGGGCGTATATAAACGTGAACATTTTATTTAACCGTTTCAACCCGTGACTCTTTTGATGCTCGCGAAATTGGACACTAGTAAATGTTAGTTATTATAGTCCTTAAAAAAAAAATTAAACTTTTTTACACGGCGCATTGGGAATATCGGCAATCATTCACGTACGTTCATACTTTTATCAGCTCGCGTTACACGAATTTTTATTTTATTTTATTTCCTATCTCAAGTATTTTCATTCCTACCCTGCCCTAAAGTTCGGATAATATTTTATAATTTTCGAAATATAAAATCCACTTGATTTAACTCCAGCTGATCATTTATTTATACACTTAACTGATTTGTATTTCAATCCATTTAATCTGTTTTATATATTTGTTTGCTTGCGTTATATTATTTACATCCAGTGGAAATAAATATATATATGACGTAAATTACATTCCGAAAAGGATTATAAATATGCGAGAGCACATTCAGATATATATATATGAATTGTTATAAATTACAGTCGGATTAAAAAATGGATTATTAAATTTTTTAATAAAAAAACAAATTTTTAAGTGGGGCAAAATGGACCCGAAGATTTTACTAAATTTTGTATTCGAATCCTTGTGCAAAATAATTACGAAGCTTCAAATAAAATTTAAATTAAAATTTTATTTTCGAAGGTCCAACTTGCCCCCAATTAGTAAATTTGAGTCTTAGTGAGAATTTTGCCATTTTATAAAAATAAAAATAATAAAAAAAATGTTCAAGTGTAGGAAAGATGGACACTGAAGTATTTTATTCATGTATTAAAAAACTGACCAGCAAATTTTGAATTCAAATCTAGGCGCCAAAAATTACAAAAAATCAGACAAGAGTTAAATTCAAAAATTTTTTTTCAAGAGTCCAACTCACCTCTGATCAGTGAGTTAGTGTTTCAGTAAAAAAATTTGTCGTTTTATAAAAATAAAAATGAGAAAAAAAAATTTTGAAGTGGGGGCAAGACGAACTCGCAAAGATTTTTGTTTATAATAAAATTGTCCATCAAATTTTGAATTCAAATCTAGGCGCCAAAAATTACGAAGCTTCAGACAAAAATTAATTTAAACTTCTTTCATAGGTCCAACTTGCCCCAATTAATGAATTTGTGTTTTACTGAGAAATTTGTTGCCGTATAAAAATAAAGATGGGGAAAAAAAATTTCAGTATTTTTTGGAGACCATAATAGAGGACCGTCTTACCCCTGCCCCTCCATTATGTGAATAGATAAAATAGATGAGGTAATAATTACATCTTCCGTCGATTAAGGCCACTTGTACGACTAATTACAATCATTATATTGATTAACAAAAATAAAATAGTGTACGTCAGTGTCTAATAATCGTAATATATATCATCGATGTTATACCCGAGCTATAAACGTTAATTTGGCCCAATTGAATTCTTGAGTACTAATTATTAGTTCATTATTAATTAAGCGAGGACATAAACTCGAGTAAACAGTAATTACATAAAGAAAAATAAAAAAACTATTAGCGGAAGTGGTAGTAGTGACATGGAGGCTCCGGGTTGAGTTTGAGTTCGACCGTTAATTAGATGCCCGATACGTCAAAACGTCGATTACGTATTATATTTTATATTAAGCGGGTAATTTAACCGCTGGATGTATTAGCAGTGAAAAAAATAATCGTATAATTTAGTTAGCCGTTTGTTGAGCAGTCAAGTTGAGTTGAGTAGAGTGAAGTGGATGGAGGAGTTGGAAAAAACGCCTGAATATGTTGGCAGACAGTAATAGAACTAAACGCATCTCGGCTGTCCGGCATGACGGGTTTTTTATGGGCTTACGATTCGCAGATTCATCATTCGATATATTACAACCACCTTCGATGTCACCACGTTTAATTAACGACCTTTTTGATCCACGTTATACATTTTCATTTTTATTATTTTGTCAAGTCCATTAGCGCCCATAATTTTAGGCCAATCGAATTTATGATAAATATTTTTTCTTATGACTTGGAAAAGTCTAGATCTACTACATGGGTTTAGATCTTTAATATTTATTTTTTTTTTAAGATTTAAAAAAAAAATTTTATCCAGAAATTCCTAGTTACGTTTTCATACTTTGCATATTTTTAGAAAATTCGTTGATTGAATTGATATCTAGACCCTCTAGTAAGGATGGATTCGTTATCTGTAAATTATAAATGTAAAAAAATTATCATCACTTTATAATTTTACGAATTGCAAGAATATAAAATTATTCTGAGAATATTTTGATCAAAGATTGATATATATTTTTTTTAATAGCAAATTGAAAGCCCTTTCAAATGAGTACCAACATGACATACTTATTTGCAGAATTTATAAAGTATATATCTATATAAAATTTGTGTAAATTAAAATATATATATATCATGAGAATTATTAAAAATAAATATGTCATGTGGGTACTCGTTCGAGAGGACTTTTAATTTCCTATAAAACTACGAGATCGAAGTCTGCTTTTTTTACATTCTCATATATTTATATATTTATAAATTGTCAATTGGAATTATAAAAATTATCAGATTTTTTTTTATCTGGAAATTTGAAACCCTTTCAAACGAGTATCGATATGACATATATATTTTTATTAATATTTGACATATATATTTATACTTATAAAAATATATATATATCTTATTAAATATTAAAAATAAATATGTCATGTGGGTACTCGTTTTAAAGAGCATCAAATTTTCTACTAATCTACATACTCAAAATTTATTTTATAAAAATTTATACTAGACATTAATTTTCAAAATTTCAAATTTATTTCTATGAAAAAAATTTATATAAATTACTAATGATTATAAAGTGATTACAATTTTTTTATACTTACATTCATTCCAACAATAACCTACTTGACATTAATTGTCAATAATTCAATCCAAAATAATTATCCCAAATTTGTAGCAGAATTTTTAGTTCATAATTAATATTGATATTTGTAATTAAGTATGATATATTATTTATCATCAATGACATCCTTTCATTCATATACTTATCAGTAAAATTATTTTTTATAACAAAATAAATCTCATGTGTTTACAGTTGCGCCATTTTGAATATTACGCTCTCTCTTAAAATACGCGGGAGTTTAAATTTTCAAATAAAATAAAATTTTTTTTATCAAATGAAATAACTAAATTTTTTAAATAAATTCACCCAATAATTATTATTCATAAAAAAATAAAGAAAAAAAAAATTTAGATTTAAAAACTTTTTAAATTTACTCACTTTTCCCGCCATTTGTATTTGCTGCTCGCACATCACCGACGACAAATTTATAAATTACACACACAAACACTCACTAAAAAAATTCAATTATCACAGCTAATTGATTACCGAACATCAATAATTAATTAGAAATATTATTTTTAAGGAAACTAAAAAATTTAAATATTTTTATTTATTTAAAAAAATTACGACAACGACATGGCGACGAACAACGCGAGAGCTAACGAACACTGAATTTATTCACTTGAAAACTCACGATCACTGACACACGAATTTACACATCACGAAATATTAATTACTTAATAAAAAATTAATTAAAAATTACGAAATATTAATAACTGAGTGATAAATTAATTAAATTATTTTTTTTAATGGTTTGAAATTCCGACAATGAGACGCGACTAGGAGAGTGGAGATGGAGACTGACCCACAATTCAATGCGAGGACGCTTGTGCGCGTACGCGTCGCAATTTTGTGTCTACTGCGCTACTTATTTCAAACATCATAACTACCGCGCAAGTCTGTTGCCAACTTCATAGTGACGCCACTAGAGTACTCGGGCCGTGTGCAGCTCGCGATTAAATAAATAAATTAATAGTTTTTACAGTGAAATAAATTAAAACAAGTGTTTTTTTACATAATTCAGTACCCAATTAATATTTTGTGATAATAATTTAATCAGTACGTGGAATATAAACAGACAAAAAATCAATAAATTAAATCGTATGATTTTTTCTATTGTCGAGTTATGTTTACGTATTGTCGTTTGTTTTATTGATTTTTTTTTAAAAATATAAGTGAGTGTTCCTAAAGTGATCCTAAAGTTGACAGACAAGTAATTTTTTTTTTTTTTTTTTTTAAGAAATTAATAGAATAAAAAAAATATGTATCTGTAGAAAATTAAAAAATCTTTGAGTGAAATTTTTTTTAATATTTTTTTTTTTTTATTTATCGTTTAGAAAAAAATTCAAAAATTATCAGATGCCAACTTCCGTATCATGATGGATGGTATGATCCTGAAATTAGCACAGTTCAAAATTTTTGAACTTTTTTTTAATCAATAAATTATAAAAAAAAAAAAAACTAAAAATATGCACTTGTAGAAAATTTAATAAACTAAAGGTGCAATTTTTTAAAATATTTTTTTTTTATTTTAATTAAAATAATTAAATTATTTAAATAAATTTACTCAATAATTTTTTTTGTTAAAGTAATAGAAGAAAATAATTTATATTTAAAAATTTTTTTAAATTTACTTACTTTTCCCGCCTTTTGTACACGACTTAATTTCGTCTACTGCGCAGCTAAGTTCAAACATCAGAACTACTGCGCAAGTCTGTTACCAACTTCATAGTAACGCCTCTAGAGTACCCGGGCCCTGTTTAGTTCACGATTAAATAAATAAATTAATGGTTTTTACGTTGAAATAAATTTAAACAAGTGTTTTTTTATATAATTCAGTACTCAATTAATATTTTGTGATAATAATTTAGTCGGTGCTTTTAATATAAACGTACAAAAAATCAATAAATTGAATCGTGCGATTTTTCCATTGTCGTTCGTTTTATTGATTAACAATCCATGACACTGAAGTCAACCGACATATAATAATTTTTGAATCTTTTTTTCAAACAATAAATTACCAAAAAAAAAAAAATAATTAAAAAAATTGCACTTGTAGTTTTTTTTTTATTTTCTACATGCGCATATTTTTAATATTTTTTTTTTTTTTTTCATTAATTGATTAAAAAAAAATTTCAAAAATTTTTAATTATCTGCTAATTTCAGAATCATTAAAAATTCGTGTAGTTGATTTTTATTAATTAGTGTTAAAAAAATATCAGTGAGTGTCTGTGCATAAGTGTGAGTTTTTTTAAACAAGTGTCTAATGTGAAAAGTAATTTTTTTTTATATGTCGTTAAATGCCGCCATTTTAAAAAATAAATTTTTCATTTTTTTTTTTTTTTTTTTTTTTTTCTTTTCTTAATTATATATCGCGTGTTATATTAAATATCAGTGATCGGTTGGTGAAGTATTTGTCAATCAGTGTATTTTAGTGCAATTATCCAACTTCCGCTTCCGAAGGGCTCTGGTGAATTTGTAACGAAACTACAAAATGTAAGTTTTTATTTTTTTTTACTAAATTTTTTTTTTTTTTTTTTTTTTTTTTTTTTTTTTCAATTTTTGTTCAAAATTTTATTCATCACTAAAAGTTATTGATTTTAATTACAATTTATGACTATTTAATTTATTTACGTAAAAGATTTTAAATAAAATTTTTGGCGCCAAAAATAATGAATTTCAAATATAAAATAATTTAATGAGTGTGAAGTAGCAGACAGACAATTTTAAAATTATTAATTAATAGATTAAATAATTAATCAAATAATATTTTAAAAAAATACACACTTAAAAAATTAAAAAATTAAGAAGTGCATTTTTTATAAATATTATTTTTTTAATTATTTACTCAATTTATTTACAATTTTTAATTTGTCTGATGTCTGCTACATTTACAGTCATATAATTTATGAATCATAAGACTCGAAAAAAAAAATTATGATAAATTTCTTGGAGTAGTTTCCAAGTCAAAATTTAGGACTAAAGTCAGTTTGATTTTTTTTTTAATTTTAAATTTTTATAGCGGGAAATTTGAATTTTTTTTTTTACTAAAAATTAAAAATTGACATTTCTAATCCAAAAAAAATTTTTTTAAAAACAGTAGCTTAATTTACCGCACTGTTGATTAAAAAATGAGTTTACAATCGTCATAGTCTCCAAAACGCGCGTTATCTGAGAGCCGTAAAAATAACTTAGTAATTTTCGGTCTCTAAAAAAAGGGGTGTGTATTGTTCTGTCCGTTCACTTGTGAGTTTGAGTTTCTAATGGGAAAAGTATGTGAATGATTGTGAATGGAGATTACATAGGTGCAAAACAAGAACCGGTATAGTTATAGAGTAAAGAGTTTGCCGCGCCGACGCGTATACCATCAGCCCGACACTTTTCCAACACATACTCTCACGCGTGTGACCACCTATTATTTTTTTTTTATTACCTATTTTTTATGTACATTTTTTATTTTCTATCCACGGTATAACGAGAGTGCCAGGGCCCAGAGCACAGCCATTGGAAGTGGTGGAAAAAAGAGATGCACCGAACTCTCTCGCTCGGCAACTCAGAGCCTTTGCAGTCGATTTTTCGGCAGCGGATTTTTTTAACGGGCGACGGGTCTCGCTTGCGTGGATGAACGAACACGGGAGGAACATCAATAATCTACAATCAAACTGCAGATAAAGCTACAATCGCCCTTTTGTGAGGGTTTCAATAAGAATCGAAGCGCGAGGGTCGACGAACTCTCTCTCTATGACTCTATTCCAGTTATATATATTTATATACACATACATATATATATTATATACATATACATATACACTAGGTGGTGATCGACGCCAGTTGCCAATCGCTTTTCGACTGATCGTGTAACTTCTCCAAAGCTTTTTCATCCAGCCCATTATTTGTTTTATCTATTTCAACTGACTTAATTTATTTCGATCATGGGAATTTAAAAACTTTTTTTTTTTTTCTGTTACAATGTCAACGAAACGGTTGAGTTATTAGCGCCGCCAAAAAAAGTCAAGATTTTGTTATTTATTTCGTTCATTTTTTTTAATTAAAAAAAAAAAATAAAAAATCCAGGCCGAGATTACGAAAGTATTAAAATTTGTTTTGTCCCGTTAATTAATGAAGCTGTAAATTTAAAATTATAATTTAAATAGCATTTGTAATGAAGCATTACGAATCGTCAAGAAGAATGGACTGTCCCTTTGTGCTGATAAAGTTTCACTCTTCTGCTCTCGTCTAATCTCAAAAGTTTCGTCTTGTCTTTTATCTTTTGTCTCGCATGCCATGTCTTATAACCCCTTTCTGCACAAAGTACCCCCCCCCTTCTCCCCATCTTAGTTTGCAAACACATATATACCGAGATCTCATTTACATAATAAATACTCAAACGTTAACAAAAGCACGGCAAAGGATATCAGAGTCTGAGGAAAGAGAGAGAGAGGGGGGTGGAAAATAAGTAAATGGAGAAAAGGTTGCGCGAATCGAATCAGAGAGTAGTTGTATAAAAGGGGTCTTCTCTTTCGGGTTAGTTACTCGTAGCATCGCCTATCCGAAATAAGAGGGTGACATTCTGCCAAAGGATTCGCTTGCATTAATTGTCGAACCAGAACTTGAAAAAAAAATCTAAGATTACTTTCAGCAGAACTTAAAAATAATTTTATCCAGCTGCAACCCACTTGTTGGTTGGAATTTTTCAAGGGGTAAAATGGATATGAAATTTTGTAAATTCAAATTTCCCGCCTTATCGCCCCCACTTTTAGCAATTCATTATCAATTATTTGTTAATTGACCCTCGATGACCTTTCTGATGATCAGGCAGTATCGCCACTGGAATCTAAAATTGAATATCAGGCAAACATCTGTTTAGTTTTGTCGATATTTGATAACACGATTTATTTTAAAAAAGTTATTTAAATAAAATAAATAAGGAAATATAATTTTTGATTTGAATCCAAGGGTGAATTACTTGATGATTTACAAAAACTAATATGCGCTTTAGTATTTCAGTTTTGCATCCCACCCACCAGCCCATTGGTATTGGGATCCAAAATCAAAGGGGGTGCTTATGTAATAACACGAGTAAGAAATGAGAGATAGAAATTTTAACGAGGGTTAGCAGTAGTAGTAGTAGTAGTAGTAGTTGTTGTAGTAATGGCCAATGCTTGCTGACGTTCTCCCTATTTATATTCCAACTAACCCTCCTCATCAACGGCGTTCATCTTTCCTATTAAAGTAGTAATTTAGCAGGAAATTAAGCCACGCACTTGGTGTACTCTCCTTCTGCTAGCTTTCGTGGTTCTTGTATATACATCATCCAAACCATATTTTCTTTAACACAAAATCCCCTTCATATACCTTCTTCCCCACCCCTACTTCTTCTTCTTCTTCTTCTTCTTCTTAGTATCCTGCGTACTCACTCGCCCTCAGAGCAAACGCTTATTTTCTTGCTTGCCAAGGCACTTTCAAACTCTCGGCAACGGTTGTCGACTTGTCATTGTCATTTGTGTCCTTGTTACTGTTTTCGTAGTAGTTGCCTTTATTATAAACTATTTTTTGTGCGATAAATTAACACCTTGCTTATTAGTTAACGTTTTTTTAAAAGAGATTGAATTATTACCTCGTGCGGTCCCGGGATTTGAATTATTGCCAAAGTTTTAAATAATGTCTTTTATGAATTTTTCTTTTTTTTTTTTAATTATCAAATGATAATTAATTTTTTTATAATGACAAATGACATTGGAGACATTTTGTTTAAGCAATAAGAGGGTCGCAGACCATTCAGACAAAGGACAAAGGATCTATGATGATGTGTTTCAGTTTGGATGGGTTTGGAGAAGGGGAGGGGGAGGGGGAAGGGAATGATCACACTGCGACGTCGAGAGGGTTGGTAGAGACTCAAGCGGATGCACAGAGTGGGTTGATCCGCGTATATATATGAAGGGTTGTCAAAAACCTAATGAGAGGTGTGACTGAACACGTTTTTGCTCAGCAGTACTCTGATGCTGATTATTCTCAGTTTTAATTCGAAAAATATTTTTTTTATTTAATTACAGGCGAAATGTAATTCTAGGCTGTGTTATTTTTTTTTTTTTTTTTTTTAAGACACGTGACCGTAAAAATTCTTCGGCTAATTATCAAAATTTGTTTTTTTTTTTTTCAAAATATAGAAGTTGATTATTTTTAATTGATGGGAAAATTAATTACAAGCGGTTGTAAAAATATATCGAAAGCTGGATAAAATTTCTTAAATTACAAATACAGTATAAAATATCAGCGAACATCGAATCGGCTCCTCGGTGGGTTCGTAAAATCGGGGGTTCCTATTTAAAATCACAGCACGCCACGGGGTGTATAGCCATCGCCATCAGAGTAGTATACTGTACTGTAACCACGTGAGAGAGAATAGCAGACGGCAAAGCCAAAGACGAGTAAGAAAAAGACAGAATATAATAAAGGGGGTGACAAGGGTGTGGGTTCCCCATAAAACAATGCTCCCACATCTGTCAGCCTCTTCTACTTCCTCCCCATGGCCCTTGGAGCCCCTAATTATAGCGGCCCCGTTCCCCGCGGTCTCCTCTCACGCCCCCTCATCTCCTCACTCCCCATCCCTCATACTGTAAGCCGTGTTTGTATTATGCGTACCCAGCACTTGGGCACGCAGAGCTTAGGGGATACACACCCTTCACTTCCTCTATATATATATATATATACATACATATTCTCCCAGTACCGACGGTCAGATTCGTAATTTTTATTATTACATTTTTTAATTCATATATTTTTTGATCGAACGAAAACAAAAAAAAATTTCGCCGTCTATTGATCAAAGAGGAATAATAATTAATTATTTACTGCCATTTAATTACAATTTTAAATATATATAGTTTTTCTTTTTTTTGGTAAAAAAATTTTTTAATTAAACATTGGATGTAAATTTTTTTTTTTTAATGGATATGTAAAAAATTTAATGAGTAAAAAAAATAATAACAATAATTATAAATATTGTGAAAAAATATATGTGCATATTTTATATAAAAAAATTAACTAGGGTATTCTTAATGCAAGGGATATATAATTGTATGGGCGGTGAAATTATCGAGGGGTGTATTGGCTAAAATGGGGTACGTCAGAGGTTCTCATTTGCGACTGAAAAAAAAAATTAATTTTTGGATAATTAATTAGTCAATTAATTAATTAATTAGATAAGTTTTTTTTTATTGAAATGTATAACAGAAAAAAAAATGGAAATTTAGGGATCGGGAGGATGAAATTAAGGATTGTGTTTGTTAATTAGCGAGGCTGATGAGTTTTAAGCACCGCTGGATGTGTGTGCACATAAGGTGACTCAGCCACTCGGCGGTTCAACTACACGCGAACTCTTGATTCGACAACTCGCCATGATATTGCAGAGTAGAGCTAGTGGAGCCAGAGTTTGAGTCGGAGAGAGTAAGAGAGAGTGGGATAGGGAACTGGAGTTTGAGTGTAGGAGACTGAGGCCTGGTTATGTGAACCGCGAAAATCAGTTTCATTATTGTAGTTCAATCTGGTGGATACGAGAATCGATAGCATTCGATAGCACCAATTATTTTAACGATTTTTCTACTCGCTCATTAGTATACCCTTTTCAGTTGCTGTTGAGCTGTTCATGTAACAATCATTAATGGTA
The DNA here is from genome assembly GCF_026212275.2 of Microplitis demolitor. NCBI lineage: Eukaryota > Metazoa > Arthropoda > Insecta > Hymenoptera > Braconidae > Microplitis > Microplitis demolitor. The sequence goes on from NC_068553.1 coordinate 18,187,300, forward strand.
TCATTGAAAATATTTTTTCTGTCTATAAAAAACACTAAAAAATAATAACACTGACAATAATAATAATAATAATAATAATAATAATAATAATAATAATAATAATAATAATAATAATAATAATAATAATAATAATAATAATAATAATAATAATAAATCGTGATTAATAAGGACTGGGATGCGGTAACGATTTTAAGCCGCGTGTTTTAATTTTATAATTCCAATCAGTAACAAAAATAATTAAATGTAAGAACACACTCGCGATTTGAATTTAGTAAAAAAAAAAAAAAATGGTGAGGACACTTGGGGCACGGAAAAAAAATTTTAGCAAAATTTAGGATGTTAATATCGTAATCGTGGAGTAGACTTTTATTAGCGTCAATTTTAAAATATCTTATTTCAAAATTTACTATGTGGGGTATATTTTGTCACTATTTAACATCGCAATTTTAACAAAGATTTAGGATTAAAAATTACTTGAAAAATTGCAATTTAACATCGTAAAAAAAAAAATAAATTAAAATTACGATTCAAAAACTATATTTATTCTTATATTTATCTTTCTATGTACTTTTTAATAAAATGAATATGACAGTGCTGCCTCTGTGACAATACGATGTAAGCTCGAAAAATTACGATATTGTATCGTAATTTTTAAATATTAACTGCGTCCTCCGCAAGAGGCGCTCTCATGACTTATGAATGCTTATTCAAACCGTTTATATGGACCTTACAAACTATCTAAAGTGTAGGCTCTTCGGTGACCGAGTGGTCCAAGACGTCGGACACTTGGCACTCGAAAGGACTTGGGTTCGAATCCTACGTCCGAACAATTATTATTTACTTCTTTTATTTTAAATTTCTCTTCAAATTTAACGATATTCACATCGTAATTTATATTAAAGAGCTTAAGACTTGGTATTATTTGTCTGAAGTATTATTTCTTAAATGAAATTTCCAACGCTACATCGTAAAAATTATGATTTTCAAAGTCTAGTCCACCACTACAATAATCAATAGGACAAATTACGATATTATTATCGTAAATTTAATTAGAATTTTTTTTCCGTACGTAAACCTGTAAATTCTTCATTTGAGGTCTGAAACCGGAAATGTTTATCGGGTAGATGTTGGACCTAAAATTTTTGACAAATTTTTTTTTAAGCCCTCGATATCTTTTTGAAAATCAAAAATTTTGGATACTTAGTTTGATAATTTATCTTATTTTAGCTGTAGGTCATAGAACTAAATTATTTGTTTTTCTCATATATCTTTATATATTTTCAATACTAATATAGTTTTTATATAAATAGATCATTTATTTAGGGGAAAAATATTAAATTTCGTAACTAAATATATATGACTTCCTTAATTCCGTCGTTCCTAAAACAGTCGATATATTAACTTGATACAAAAGAGGGTAAAATAGGTCATATATAATTTTTATAAAATAAAATTCGAAAAAAGCCAAATGCGGCCTTCTAATTTTTTTTTTACTTTATACAGGGGTAATATGAACAGTATGGGTTAATATGGACCACTAAAAATTAATTATGCCAATAAATTTTTTTTCGTTATAAGAAATTAAAAATTATAAATTTAGTGATGAGTGACGAGGCTATAAAATGACAAGGGTCATAATATATTTATATCAATAGATATATGATACAAGTAAAGAAGGAATTTAAATAATAGTTTGCCACAAAGTTGCGGCGAAGCTCGACAAATGAGACCGCTATCGAGAATGTAGTGGGTGTGTGGGGTATGCGCTAGTAAACTGTACTACTACTTCTACTACTACTGCTACTGCTGTAGTAGTTGAGTCTAGTCGACTGACATGAGACTATCATCTCGTATTACAATAGAGGACAAAGCACTGCAAGGGTACTTATGTAGACTCGATAAAGGAAGAATAGCTCTAGAGTAAGAGCGAGAGACTCATCAAGATGAACTGAGAGAAACGTACACGTGATATCATAGTTATTATACACGTATACTGCAAAGTGCTCGGTAAAACCCTATTGCTATTCAAAACATAAAAACCATTTAAAAATCTAATACCATGGGCTGGGCGCCGGACTAAAAATATTTAAAAAAACAAAAACTCGTGATCCAACCTGGTGTGACTGTAAGTAAAATATACGACCCCGTGAAAAGCTTCGGTCAAATAATCGTGATATATTGCTCTAAGACTTTTTTTTACCTGAAAATATAAAAAATATTTAAAACATATATTGCTTAGTTTTACGAGATTATCAAACACAAATTTTAATATTTTTTTTTTTCTTTCGTTACCTTCAGTTCTATTTAATACGTAATTTAAGAGCAATTACATTTTAATTACATGACAGATGTTTTCAATTAGTCTAATTAGGCAAAGTAGGGTAAACTGGTCACCCTAGATTTTTATTAAAAATTAAAAAAATATTTTTAATGATTAATAAACTGGTGGGGAAAATGGGCCGTAATTTTTTTCATATAATAAAACTAAAATTTTTACCTAAAAAAAAATTCAGTTTCTTAATATTTTTTAGCGGCCGATTTTACCTCACAAAATTCTAGAATTTTTTAACTACTGGGTCATTTTGACACTGAATATTTATTTGGGTCTGAAAAAAGTTTCACTAATTTTTTTTTTTCACCTTCTTCCCCCATGACCATTTAACCCATGACTATAATAATTTTACCGGAATTTTTTTTTTTTTTTTTTTTTTTCATTTCGAGCCTTGGCTCGAAAACGCGTCACGAGTATACTCGCATGTATATTTTAAAATTAAAAGAGCCTTAATAAATTACCACATATGATAATTAATAAACAGGGTAAATATTTGTTTTAAATATTTTTATTTCCATCATTAGCTCGCGTTAACCGTCATCATCAACACCAACACTCCTATCCCCGGTGTCTACCTGCTATATGCCCTAGTATAATGCAACCGATATAGGTATTGATTTCCACAAAGTTTACTATTTACCGTAACGTTAATGAACCATAATTCTGTAAACTCAAATATTGTTTCGATTAAACAATGCTGTGGTATAAAGCCAGCAACATATTTATATTTATTTGCCAACAACATTCACATGCATACTTTGCATTCACCGTACATTTATAAATATAAATATATAAATATAAATATAAATATAAAAATAAACAAACCAAAACATAATATCCCAGACGAAAAGCTAATTACATATATTTATCGATATATTCCAATTAATATTTGCAGCACGAATTATTCAAACAAACAATTCATTTAATAAAATACATTTTCTTTTATTTATTATATTTTTATTGCAAATAATTAATTCCACATTTTTAAATTCATGATTGATCGAAAAAAAATAAATAAACATAAAAAAAAAAAAAAAAAAAAAAAAAAATGCTCGTAAGTGAAAAAAGGTAATAGAAGGAAAGTAAAGAGTGTACACGAGAGTTAGTAATAGCTAGTCGTGTAATTAGTGAGAACGTATCGTAATTAGAGAAAATGCAACGTTTAATTGCTAATTGAGTTTCTGGCCGATGTGAGATCTAATTTTAATCACCTAATTACGTACCTACTGCCTGCGGGCTACGGACAGCCTTCATGCTTTATCCCTACTCAGTCTTCTCGCCCTTCCCCTATCCCTGCCCCTCCTCCTTCAGCTTAAAACCAGCCTACGATCTCACGATCGCGCCCTCTAGTGGTGGCGTCACTAACCAACGAGCTGAACACAACAAAAGGTTATTTTTCAGCAGCGTTATTAAAAAATCGATTTTTATTGCCGTTAATTATTGGTAGTTAAAATATTTTCTTACTAATGTAAGTACAGGTAATTATTAATAAAAGAAAATGATAATCTGAGAATTAAATATTATAAATAATGAGGTAAAATGGCGGTTTAAATTACATGTCACAAGCATGTTACCTCACTATCCACATGTGCGAGTACTCTCATTACCGGGGATATTAGCGGGCATATTCGCTACCAACTCAATCCCCCGTCTAATCTATAGACTGTTACCCCTACTAGCTGTCGAGGATTATTGGTTTCACGCGAGGACGGCCAACATTATGCTTATATGCTTGTGCCTATGCCTGGAGGCCGGGAAAATTATTAAGTCAAAGCAGGGGAGAGAAGGGAATGTTACTTTGAGCTATAGCTTTTCGTTATAAAGTGAATTTACAACAACTTTAACACACTGGTTGCTAAATAGTATCCATTGACTTTGATGTATAATATATGTATACATATATTTATTATATATTATATATTAACATCCCTAAAAACTTTTAATATAACTCTCATTTACGTAGGTTAATTATCGGCAAACTACTTGCTATATTTACGTAAACGTGCCGAGTGTTAATGTTTGTTTAAACTCGAGCAAATGAGTAGTGCGCTGGATACTTTGATAAGTAGTGTATACATCCGTGTATTTACATTATTTTTAATTCAATTTATTGCCGCGGAATTTAAATATTTTAGGAGCTCTAAAGAGGTGAAAGAGTGAAGGAAAATATAAATAACGAGTATTCATATGTATATGCATTAGGGTGGTCGTTAAAAATTAAATTTTCTCAAGCGCCCTATAAACAGCTTCTGTTTAGTGGAAAAATACATGGGGAATTTGGATTTTTCTTTTTTAAGTAAAAAGAACCCTTTTCAGGACGATTCAAGTTCATTTTTCGGTACAATCGCGATTTTTTCAAATATCTCATGAAATATGGAGATTAAAGGAAAATGTCATAGGAACAATTTTGTAGGAAATTAAATTCTTGACAAAAAAAGTCATTTTCATTTTTTTTATAAAATGTGTTTTTATGAAGATATTTTAAAAAAACATTTTTAGATCTTATGAATAGTGCGTTTTATGGATTATGGATGTTGAAAATAACGTTTTTTCTTAAATATAAACAACTTTGTAATTCATTACATATCAATCATTAATGCTTGTTATCGTTTCTACATACTTAGAAAAACGTTATTTTCTACATTTGTAATCCTTAAAACGCACTATTCATCAGAAAAAATCGAAAAAAATGTTTTTTTAAAATATCTTCATAAAAACACATTTTACAAAAAAAATGAACATGACCTTTTTTGTCAAAAATTGAATTTCCTACAAAATTGTTCCTATGACTTTTTCTCTTAATCTGCATATTTCATGAGATATTAAAAAAAAACGCGATCGTATCGAAAAATGAACTTTGATCGTCTTAAGACATGCTCATTTTACTTAAAAAGAAAAAAACCAAATTCCCCAGGTATTTTTCCCCTAAAAAGAAGCTTTTTATCTAGTGTCTGAGAAAATTGAATTTTTAACAACCAGCCTAACGTGCATTTATATATAAATATATATGTATGTACAATGTTTGCTGGTTAATTTGAGGGTAAATGTTGGTGAATTGTCTGGTTGTCACAGCGATGGAAAGTTCGAATTGCGTTAGGTTCCGTTAAAGGGACGATACTTTTAACCATTTTTGTATTCCAGGCTCTTATTTTTGTAGGGGTTCAAATAAACTAATAGTGTTATCGAAACACAGTATGATAAATTATTAGCAACCGAACGGTAATTTTATTGGAGATAATTGAGTTATTTTTTTGTGATAAATTTTTTTCTACCAAGGGTAGCCTTTACTTGGGCTCTAATGTAATTTTTTAGTAAAAGGCTTTTATTAAACTTTATTTTATGAGTTCCCCGAAAAAATTCATTTAATTTATTTGGTATTTTTGTGTCAAATTAAATTTCAACTTTAAAATTTTTGAATTTGCCGCCAAAATACAAAAGTCTAAAATTTTTTTTAGTGTGAAAGAGGGGGTAAAATTGACCATTGAAAATTTTTTTTTAACTGACATAAAATTTAGTCAAGTTGCCAGTGGCGGAAAGTTCGTTGTCTGCTTTCATTTGCTCGCAAAAACAAAACCCCTTTTAAGTAAAAATAAAAATACAAGGGAGAAATATAAAAAGAATAAAATAAAAAAAAAATACACACACAAGTCATAGGCCTTATTGTGCTGGCGGAGACTCAAAGGCTCAGACTTTGTCGTGCGGCGACAGAATAGGGGGTGCAAGGATGGGTCTATTGCTACTGGCCACGTACGTACATCTTTACTTACAAATATAAAAGCTCCCAAGTAAACCAGCCAGCAGATAGAGACAGAATAGTGGCAAAGGTTCTGATGGAGCCTTAGAGGTAAAGGCAGAGGTAGAGGCTGAGGCAGAGGCTGAGGCTGAAGAAGAATAAGAATAAGTAGTCAAGGGAAAAAATATACCTACGTACCCAGCTCGTTCATTTTTATCCCCTAAAGCAATTTCAGCATTGTTTTAAAATAGTACTTAGCAGGGTCATTGTATTATGCATACGCCCCTACTCTTTTAAAATGTTTTTTTTTTTATTTTTTACAGCGTACTACACAAGTCGAGGGCAACGTTGTGTGAGAACACTTGATTTCTCGCGCACGTGAGTCTCGGTTCTCTCTATTGTTAACCAGCACTGTACTGGAGCAGTACTCGCTCAAGACCAAGGGGTCTTAGTTTTTATTTTACATATTACTTGGCTGTGTCCAGTGATTCTAAACAGTACCTTTGCTTTTAGTCACATTTCCTGCTGCGTGTCGAGCAAACCCTATACCTATTTCATTATTTTAACCCCTTAGTTAATACCCCGTTTTGCATCTTTTATAAATCAGCTAAATAAATTACATATTGCCACTCAATTATCGATAACTCATTACTCATTTCCTAATTATTCTGCTTAACTAAATTTATTTAAATGAAAAAAAATTTTCGCGGGTCCGTTGATTTTTCATAATTTTTTTTTTTTTTATAAAAAATGGTACCTAAATTTTTTTATTTAAAGGGGAGACGAAATTCGAATTTTAAAAATTTTTTTTACCCAGACTTAATTATTTTTATTTGTTAATGAGTAAAAAGTAAGATAAATAAATAATTAAGTGAGTAATTGAAACTAATGATACAAAGACATGAATAAAAATTAACGCCGGCGGTTAAATTCCAAGTGGTCACTTGTCAGTACTTTGTTTGTCAGCGCATCATATATATGTATAATATACTTTTATATAAGCATATACACTTTTCATTTGTTTCCTTATTTATTCACTGGCAAACTATTGTCATATGTCATATATTTTACAGAGACGCCTCGATGGCGGTAAATGATTTTGATAAATGAAATTTTTAAAAATTGAAATAAATTTTTTTTTGAAAAATTCGGTAGATAAATTTGAAGGATAGGAAATTTGTCGGGGTGTAGATGGTCTGTGGAAGTGTTAAAAGTGTGGGAGTATAGGACAATTCTAAAGCTTGCAGGAAATGGAGACTGTTAAGTATAGGGGGTAGTGTGGGGCGCGCGTGGCCAAAGGCACTGCAACGGCCCTCTTGTGTTCATTGTTCAACCCTGTAGTTCCAACCCCTCGTCATCATCATCTTCATCTTCTTTCTGTTCATGACCGTTCTCCCGTTTTAACTTTTTTTTTTACATTTTTTTACGAGTTTATTTCTTTTTTTTATGAGCGAGGGTCTCATTTTCATTAAGAATTAAACTTCAAGACCGAGATAGTAGGTACGAATAAAAAACTGTGTCCACTCTTCTTCTTTTACATGCAAACGAGATTGACGAATGCTTGATAGCTCATAGTCATTGTCGAACATCTCATTTTTATTTGTTCAACCCAACGGATTCAAACAAATTGGATATTTTTACTCTAATTAGAATATTCATTGATCATGAATTTTATTAGACTTTAACACTTTTTTTCATCTTAGATTTGATGAAAACTAAAAATTCACTATTTTTTTTTTTGAAAAATTTGTGACGTCAAAGAAAAAATTTCAAAAAATAAATCTTAGAATTCAGTTAAAATTTTTGGATTTTTTTATTAACAATAAATTATAAAAAAAAAATATTTGAAAAAAATGCACTTGTAGTTTTTTTAATTTTCTACATGTGCATATTTTTATTTTTTTTTTTCTCATTATTTTGTTGCAAATTTTCAATTATTAATTTCAGGATCATAATTTTATGAAACTGAAGTCAGCTGACGTCTAATAAGTTTTGAATTTTTTTTTAAACGATAAATTAAAAAAAAAAAAATATTTCAAAAAAATGCACCTGTAGTTTTCAAAATTTTCTACAAGTGCATTTTTTTAGTTTCTATTTTTCTTGAAATTAATTTATTGAAACAAAAATCCAAAAATTGTCAATTGTCTACCAACTTCAGGATCATAAAATTTTCCATAATTTAAATCTCCCAAAAAATTACCCATAAATTAAAAAAAAATTTGTAACGTAGTCCTCTAAAATCATTAATTAAAATGCCAAAAAAATGATTAAAAAAAAAAAAAAGTAAAATTGTTTTAAATAGCAGCAATTGAAATGAACTGTAGGATAGTTTGTATAAATGACAAACATCCCCCGAGGCACCGATCGTTTTTGTACACATATATACTGTTCTCATGCGTTTATGATAAATTATTAATTACAGTCTGCGCCCATTACCAAAATTAATGCACATGCAGAATATTCACAGCCACCCCGGCGTTGTACTGCATTTAATAAATAATCTATCGTATTTTGATGTCTACCATCTAATGATTACAATTCACGTATCAAGACCTCCGGCGATACATTACCCAAATTACGTTCAAAAATATGAATAAATATACGGATAATATTGATAATAATTTATTGAATTTTATTGAAGGTTTACAGAGCAGACACAAGATTACCCACTGGGTTTTCAATGAGGCTACGGTGAATGGCAATAAAATAACGATCGGTTAAACGGACGTTGGGAGAAATGAGATAAATATGGCTAGTTGACTGCGGCTGATAATGCGAGCAAGTGTTAGGTGAGTTATGTTTCCTGAACTCTCTATATAAATATATATACATATTTTCCATTTCATTTACAAATAACGTATTTGGCATTTAATTTTACGCAAGCAAAGAACATTAATTAAATAACTCAATATGCTTTATCTTTCACTGACGATTTGTTGCGTTATTTAATTTTAATATTTAATGGATAAATTTATTATCCATGCAAAGTTGATTAAATATATGATTTGGATGCAGTAGACTAGGAAGTGTAGATGAAAAAATTAACGATTACTTTAGATTGAGTTTTAAAATTACCAGCTATTTTGTCCCACTTGTTACTTATTAGGGGTGATAGGATTATGAAGTGCCATCTGTATGAATAATAAACTCGGGCACTCTTCAATGACTCCATTTACAATTTAACATTTACCATTTACCATTACACATTATAACCATACTCAAATTACTATTATCCTATCATAAGGTTCAACCAAATAAACTTCTTTACGTTTATATACTTACACTTAATACACTTGTCACATACACGGGTCTATTCAAAGTGGCCTCTTCATTACTAAATTATACCACAAGTATCCATTGGCGCCCACTTATCACGCCATTAACTTAAATAAAATTATAGTCATTTTTTATCTCTTTATTTTTGCGCTGTCACTTTGCGAATTATCAATAAATTCAGTTTTTTAGACCTCCAATTAAAAACGAGTGCGATTTTAAACTTAAATTTCTGTAGGAACTTTTATTCTCATTTGAATGACCGCGACATCTCGTGGATGATTTTTTTTGGCGCCATTTTTTTTAAAACCCCACTTCGAATTTTTAATTACGTCTAATTAATAAACTAAATGGCAGATAATTATTATTAAATTTTTTTTGGATTCCCTGGAAGTGAATTTAGAAAATTGATGACAACTTTTTTAATTTTGACGTTAAAAAAATTTATTCCTCAAATACTCGATTTATAATTTTAAAAAAATTAAGACGGGAAATTTTTATCTTTGACTCGAATTATTTTCTATAAAATTGACTGCGATATTATGAATTGAGAAAAAAAAAAAGAAAATAACAATGTAACAGTTGATGAATTTTATTAAAATATTACATGAGAGCTTTCATACTTTTTTATTTTACAGTTTTATTTAAACATTTATGGCAGGTACATTTTGTTAAATATTTGAAAAGACGATTGATGAAAATATTTATTCATTCTACAAAGTCTTTGGTATCTGTTGTAATGTTTGTATACGACTGTCCTCAAAAGATAACCATATATACACTCATATTTATACGATGAAATCGTGCACTTTGCATCTAGAATTCGGTGTATCGGCAATCGTTCGGCTTTTAATAATATTTTAAAAACTCTTTTTTTTATTAACGTTTTTTTTCTTTTTTCGATTCATTTATTTATTTTTAGCCTACAGAACCGGCTATTGGTGATATTTTTTTTCCGGTTAATCTCAAAAGTATTGCGTGATTTTTACGATGCGGATGCAATATAAATAAGCGGGTGATTTGAAATGAATTTTTTTTCTCGATATTGCTCGTGTGTACCTAAAAAAGGAAATTAAAATTATATAATTTTTATTTATTCTACTGCTGAATATTTTATATTGGAATTTTATTTTTTCATCCGATGGGTTTACGGGGTTGCTATATTTTTTTGATCTTTATATCATATTAAATTGATGGAAAAAAAAATTTTTTTCCCTTATGAAACGATCATAGTACGGAATTAAAAATACATTTTTCCTTCAGTGTTTACTAATAATTAACATGGAGTGAACCATGAAAACAATTAAGAATAAAAAAAGTTCCGATTGACCCATAGAGGAAATGGACATCGACATGGTTCTGTGGAGGATCTAAGACTCAAAAAATTTTCCTTTAGTACACTGTGAAAAATTTCCAACAAATTTTACTATGGGCGTATTGTAACACCGGACCGTAAGAAAACGTACAAAATTTACAAGTGTCCCATAGTAAACGGTATGCGCAGATGACACAATTGGGACCTATGCGCATACGTTTACTATTTAATTTACTATACAATGCACCCATAGTAAAATTTAATGGGAATTTTTCACAGTGTACGTTTTCACAAAAAGTAGATGAAATGTATGTGCGCCGCATGAAAATATCATATATGGTAAACATATATTAAAAAATATATGTTACAGATATAAATATATATGTGACAATACATGAAATCTTATATAGAACTATGTATAGATTTTGGCCGATTTTATTATATTTTTATATATAATTTCTCTTATATGATTTCATATATTTTCATATAACTTCAATATATTATTTATATATTTGAAAACTTATAATTTCAATATATTCAAACATAAATGTTATTTATATATGAAAACAAGTAAGAATACATATATAATTCATTATTATATGCCACGATATATGTACCATGTATTCAACTTTATAAATTTTTATATATTTTTCGATATATAGAAGCATATAAGTCTCCTCATATATGTAAGAATAAATAAAATCTATTCTTTTCTGTCTTTCTCTCTCTGTGATAAGATTCAAACATTGTGTTCAGAATATATATGTGTGCTAGCTTACAAATTTACATATATAATTATCAATATATGTAATACATATATGTGCTAACTTATAAGTTTACATATATGATTATAAATATATATAATACATGTATTAACTTATAAACTTACATATATAATTAATTATATTAAAACAGTATATTATATATAAGAAAATATATATCGTTTTTGGCCACTTATATGCTCCCATATTGATCATATATTTTTCCATATATTTATCATATATGGTATTTTCATGTGGGTGAAATTTCTTTTTTGAACACCCTATTGGTTCAAGACACTCAAAAAATATCTACAATTTACACAACAAAATAAATATATGAAAATCAACTCGCGCTTACTTATATTCCAATATATATAAAGTGAATAGAGAGAAATAATTAAATAATCTTTTAAAATTTTTATCCCGCTTGGACTTAATTAAACGACGAAAATAGATTTTATTATTTGCAATCACAATTGCGGCAGCTTCTCTGCTGACTAACTTTAATTTTAACGCTTCGTATGGTAAAGGCGTCCATACGTACAGGGGCTGCCGCAGCCGATGAAAAGGTGGAGAGTAAGTGAATGAGAATAAAAGAAATAATAATACAAAGTCACGTAATCATATTGGCTATTATTTTTTTTTCTTCTTCATCCACTTTACTCCAAAGTATCTGTTTAAGATATAATTCAATTGTTCGATTATTTAAATTTATTTATTCCATTAATTAAATATTTAAAGACGATGGGATTTTTTTAGGGCAAATATTTAATTTTATAAAAAAATTTTTTTTTTATTTGAAATGCCGTGGGAAGGTTTGCATTTTGCGAATACGGATGCAATAGATTATCGAGGATATATTTCATAAAGATATTTGAATCACGATTGTCGAATATGAAAGGATGATTTTTAAATGCAATCACTTCTAGATCGATATTGGTCGCAACAAAGCCATGGGGCCATAAAAAAGCTGAAACTCACTGGAAACTTATGATTATTTATTAGAGCATCAACGCGGTACTCCTTTATTTTTTTTTTAAAAACGCCCACCCAGTCTTTTGTCAGTGTGTGCTCTCACTTGTGTGTAACCAGTTTTAAAAATCGAACGCTGGGCGTCGCCATTTCTGATTGAATCCTAGCTCGAGCTTATATTTTGTCATTCATCGGCGCCGTTCGGATATATGTGTATATAGTTATATATTGAGAGAAGAGTATACTAGAGTGCTGTAAAAAAATATTTAAAAAACGGTTCACTATCGACAGAGACCAAAAGAATCGGCTCCCACCCCGAGCGGGCTATTTGCCAAAATAAATTTAAAAATATAAATTCTTTTTTAAAAAAGCTTTTTCAATCTTCATATCGTTATCACCATATCTGAATAAAATATTCACACAAACAGAAAAGTAGGGCATGATGGTCAGCCTGACAAATTCGAAAAAATTTTTATAATACTAAAATTAGCGTCTAACAATTTTTGGATTCTTTAAAAAACGATGAATTATAAAAAAAAAATATTTAAAAAAATTACACTTGTAGTCTTTTAAATTTTCTACATGTGCATTTTTTTTTTTTTTTTTTTGTCATTAATTTGTTGAAAATTTTTAATTTTCAATTTTAGGATCATAATTTTATAAAACTGAAGTCAGCTGACGTCTAATAATTTTTGAATTTTTTTTAAACGATAAATTATAAAAAAAAAAAATTTTCAAAAAATTGCACCTGTAGTTTTCAAAATTTTCTGCATGTGCATTTTTTTAGTTTTTACTTTTCTTGCAATTAATTCATTGAAACAAAAATCCAAAAATTGTCAATTGTCCGGTAATCAGGATCGTAATTTTTTTACGAGTCTGTTTTGTCGCATTGGAATTTTGACTGTCTTCCGGGGTAAAATGGGACACCATCTTGAAAAAAAAAAAAATTTTGCAGTTCACTGAAAAGAAGGGGCAAGTTGATCAGCTTGTCTGGATCAAAATTTTCAGAAAAAAAAATTTGTTATTTCTTAAATTTTATTGTGAACTAAAAAAAACTATTCTTGGGTAAAATAGGCCACGATTTTACAGAATTTAAAATAACACTTAGGTCAAAAATTCAGTAAATCCTGTGGTAAAATGTCTCTTAGTCCCAACAAAATGTCCCTATTATGAAACCTGTCTGATTTTCTCACGTCGAATTTCTACAAGTGGGCAAAAGTCGTAAAAAACCTTAAATTTTTTTATCAGGCAGGTGTTGTTTTTATTGACATTCTGTCCAAAAAAAATATAGATTAAATCAAGTATGAAATAGTGGGTATAAAATTCTCTTGAGCATAGGAGATAAAATAACAGAGCACTTGCCTTTTAATCACTTCATCCTCGGGTGAATTTTAAAGTTTAAACCCATCTCTGGTCTCGCGTTCCGCCCGCGGCACGTGTTGCTCCAACTCGAAAACGGACAAAAACACACTATATAATATAACACGCGGTATTTCCCTCTCATTCTCGCAAACCGCGTGTTTCTACAGTGAAAATAACGCGTACGCGATCCCGCATAGAGATCTGCATTACGTTAACGTTTTAACGTTAAATATTATTTTTACCGGAACACATTTATTTGGAGGTAAAAAATTGAGGTGTCTCGCGAACAAAGTACTCTTGCAAACGTATTTCAAAAAAAAGTATGAAAATAAACTAAAAAGAAAAAGGAAAAAAAAAATAATAAATTTTTGCATAGAGCGAGATCTCGCTGGCTACCCCTTCGCGAACTGGGCGATTGCACCCACACTGCTCTTGTCTCCACCGGCGGCGGTTTCTATCGCTATTCTACTCACCCCGAGCCCACTCGAAACTCTACACACTCTTTGGGTTGACGTGATGCCTTCCTATTTTCATGTTGCCCCATTATTTTTACATATTTTAATCGTGCAATTATTCAATGACCTGAAATATGCTTTTGAAGTTTACGTCTTTGATGCCTTTTTATTTTATTTATTATCTATTTTTTTTTTACAATGTATTTAAAATGCTCTTGTGCTCATGAACTAACAGTAATTCCGCCATTAACTAAATAACTTTTATTATAAACCCAACCGACTATTTATATTTTTTAATCGCTCGCTTTATTGCCGGCTACTTTATTTATTGAAAAAAAAAAATATATATATATATATATATGATATAAATAAAATAAATGAAATAAAATATATATGTATATGTTGCGGAATATTTTCAATGCATTTTATATGCCGCGAATTTAGCATATATTTAAAATATAGCAGCCATCACGCATAGTAACACGTGAGTAGCTCATTGAGAAAGGAATGGCGGGTCGGAGGATGCCCAGTGGGTGCATACATACATATATTGCCGAGGAATATATTAAGTCAATCGGTAGGCAGTACATACATATCCATATACATATATACATATATATAGAAAGTATATTTGAAAAGGTATCCCCAGAGAGGTATAAAAATATTTTCTTACCGGCTCTTTGAATTTTTCATTCTGATCTGTGGTCAACATTTAAATGACCCGATTTTGATCGATATTACATTAGAATATTATTTTGTATAAGAAATGAGAAAACGCGATACTCGTGTATCAGGGAGTCTTATTTATGGGGAGAGTGATGGGTGGGATTTTACGCGGGTTAGGGAATTTTTTCAACAGAGCAGTAGGCGGGAAAAAAAATTTCACCTCTTTTACCTCAAATATTTACTCAATGTGTCAGCGTAAAAATAGTAATTTTTAAATGTGGGGTAAAATGAACCGTCTGTAGAAATTTAAATAAAAATTTTTATAGTTAATTTAAAATTTGATTTTTTTAAATTTTCGGTGGCCCATATTACCTCATAGTAAATTAAAAAAAAATTAACCAGCCCATTTTACCCCATCTTTTTTTATTATTAAAATTTAAATTTAATAAAACCACGGGTGGAAAAAAATTTCAACTCAGTTCTGGCATCCGTCGGTTTAAATTTTTTTCCCCAAATTTTTGGGCCCAATGTGACAGCATAAAAAAAATAATTTAAAAATGTGAGGTAAAATGAACCGCCTGTAGAAAAAAAAATAAAAATTTGTATGATTAATTTAAAATTTGAATTTTTTTTTAATTTTTGGTGGTCCATATTGCCCCAAGGCGCCCATATTACCTCATTTTAAGTTGAAAAAAAAATCAACCAGACCCATTTAACCCCACCTCCTCCTTTTATCATCAAAAATTAAATTTAATAAAACCTATGGTAGAAAAAAAGTTTTCCCGCCAATCGGGGCCCGTACCCGGTTTTAAATAAAACAAAATTTATTACAATTTATAAAACAATGAAAAGCAAAAACAATTTATCAATATTACCCGCGTCTTGAGTAATTTAAATAAAACAAATTATAAATACTGGTTGCTCTGCATTGAGAGTCAGTCCACGACATGAATAATCATTACCAAACACAGAATCCGAGGGAGAGTTACCCGTTGAGAGCAGGACAGAAATATCTATTGAGAGATGAGTTTAAAGAGCGAGCGAGACCGAGCGCGTATACACAAGCCGTTTGATTGATTTAATATTTTTTTAATAATTCATTTGCATCTGCTGATGCCGGTCTTTTTTTTATTATTACTTTCTACCCTCCTCTTCATTTCCTCTTTTTTTATTTTAATTATTATTATAATTATTTTAATTTATAATACACAGCAATTTACAAGAAAATTTATTCAGTATTTTTTAATTACATTTTTAATTACACTTTTAATTGCCGTATACATTATAAACTAAATAAATAAATAAACCGAATGGAAGAAATTTTTAAATATTGTCAATCCGTTAAAGAACAAACAACACCGCATCACATATATACACACTCATATACATACATATATAAATATATATATGAGTGGTACAGCAGATGAAACAGGACTTTGTCAAATATCACTCGCAAACATCATCTACGTAAAAAAAAAAATATAAAAAAATATGAGACTATTCAGTTGATCCAAGCGTCGATCCTCGCACTTTTTTTTAGCCAAAAAAAAAAATTTATTTTTTGTCTAACAGACAGTATCGATTGAACATGATGCAAAATTGTCGAGTTGGTGATGCTGCTGATGGGTAACTCGGCAGTTACACGTAACAGAATGTGAGTATTTTAGGGTGTAGGGTGTAGAGTGAAGGGTACGAGTAAAATATGTCAGTTTGAGTTTTGTCGGTTCTAAAGTAACGAGCAAAGGTACACCTAGTTAACGTTACTTAGTTGATTACCTTTAGAATCGACGATATGGCGCCCAATCAGCATCAGTTTGGTCGCCGGTTTTTGACCTCTCAGCCCACACATGCATTTCTATCTATAAAACTGAGTTATTTATACGAATTCTTCATACTTAAATCACGGCAATTTTATTTAATTACGGTTATCCTTAAATTAGAAAAGCTAATTCGATAATACGATGTCTTCGAGAGCCAGAGTCTTATTGGGTAATGAGTTTAATTTTATGATCATCGAATCGGATTAATTATTAGAGCTATCGGATGCTAAAATAAGAAACGTGAATTTTTACTCGGCTGTTTGAGGATGTGATATAAATGTCGGGTATATATGGAGTAGATATATAAATTTAATAACTTCCAGTTGGACGCAAGTTGTCTCAATTTCGACATAATATATCCTGTCCAGAAGATGACCGTTGCGCTTCGTCGCGTCAATGTCAACTCAAATATTATTGGATTCGAAAATCTCATATCGTGACATCTGATGAGTTGCCAAGACGTTACTCTTGAGTGGTTTCATACTCGCATATTAATATCAAGAGTTTATTGAAAATGTTTTTATAAATCTCGGTCACCTGTACTAAAAAAAAGTCATTTTATTGCCCAGCAAAACGTCTTCTTGCTATTTCTGTTAAATTAGCAATACTACAATCTATTCAAGAACAAGGAGAGCAAATAGACTCAGTAATTTTTCTTTTCAATACTACCGCGGGGTAATATGGTCATGGAGCCATAGAGGTCGTCCTTTTTTTTTAAATTTTAATTCCACCATACAAATTTGTATTTCTAAATTTTATTTAAAATTTCTTCTAACGGCCCATTTTGCCCCTCAATAATTTTTTTTTTATGCCCGAGTCAAATTGACTCCAAAAAATTTTATTTTACAGCTGAATTGAAAATTTTTTCTTGAACGGCCCATTTCACCCCATGGTAAAAATTTTATTTTAAACCTAAAAAATATTAAAATTTTTTTTCTCAGGCTCTGACAATATTTCTAGTCTGTTACAAATAATTTACCTCTAGTATGTAAAATTTATCAGGACAAAATGTATTTTTATTTCCAATCTGTTTTTTATCTCCATCTAAAGACCCAACAAAATAGCAATGAACTACGACAGCTACTTGAATAAAAACTAAAAACCATCAGGTAAACAATTGTGTTCACACATTTGCTGTTTAAAAAAAACTAGCGTAATGCGAGTCCACATAGCTCTGTTATTTATACTTTTTGTATATTCATTCTATCCGTATTTTATTTTATTTTTTTATCGCGAGGACGGTTGCTCGGTGGTTTTAAATTCCTTTTGAGTTTGTACGTTAGTACTTGCGCAGTTAGAAAACATCTATACAGAGAACCGTAGATCCAAACGACATTTGTATACATATTCGTTGGGTGTAGGTCTGCTGTTGGTGTCCGCTCACTCGGTTGAATCTGTAAAAATAAAAAAACCCGGAATAAAATATAAAAAAAGTATGAAAAAAAAAAAAAAAGGTAAAAATCATTTGCACGGTAATTCGAAGCCTGGATTTTAGTCGATAAAAGGATGCACACACGCCGCGATGCATACAGAGGAAAGAAACAAATGAACAAATTCGCGTTTCAGAATAATGCCCGGCAATCCCATCTACCCCTAGCAGCTAGCAGGCAGGCAGGCATCAGTAGTTGTAGCAGTACCAGTAGTAGTACCAGTAGTAGTAGTAGCAGTAGCAAGTCCCCCTATTGCTCTGCTCGTCGCGACGCACTCCGTGGCACAGCGTCCCGAGCACCTCGCGACCCACCGCCACCCACCCACCCACCCACTACTGCCTATTCGCATCCCCTCAATTCAACATTTTTTTTCCAGCCAGAATTTTTTTTTATTTCATTCCGTCCTATCAATTGATCAGGTTTTAAATTTCCGCGTCCATCCAAGCCGCGCCCACTGGCACCCACTGGCCCCGCGTCTCGCTGCCCTCACATGCCCGGCTGTCCCTCTCTGTTTAATTAAAAGGACACATTAAATTATTTTTTCAATTGAACCCCCTATTGTTACTCGCAGACTGCTGATTCTATCCAATCTTCCTTGCTCCGTCTCTCATCCATTTCATCGTCTCACTCCTGTGTCGTCCTCTTTCTTCTCCCCCTCTCTTCACCCACCCTTCCACCTCCACTCCCTTGCTCACTACTCCTACAACTTTTTCTCTTTATTCCCGTGTTTTAAAACTACTCTATCGTCCGGCACTTTATTCACTCGGTTATTTGCCGATGAAATAAATTTATTCACAAGACTACTCGGCTTGATCTCCTTCTGCTATGTCACATAAATCCACATCCATATCTTGCTCAGATTTTTTTATCTTTCGAGTAACCCAGACCCAGTGAACTTTATTTTCATATAAAAATTTTCATTAAGATTACCGCCGGTTAATACGAGTTTTGGCCAGTGTCCAAACTCTCTCAACCCTAAGGCACCCGACCAAGATCATCACCCGAGTTACCCTCAGTCCCGTCTTTGGTTCCAACGACCAAAGATGCGTAATATCATAATTAAACTTCTCTGTCTACATTATTAATTTTTTTTAAAAATTCAATTAAAAGTTTGGTCGATCTGCCGGCGATTAGTCCGAGATTACGATTAAATTTAAAAATTTTCTGAGGACCGGAAATAGTCGAGATTGATGGGAGATCGGATGATATATTAAGCGGTCAGTTCTTTCTTGCTCGATAAAATGTCTGCATGTGTAATAAAAATTAAAAGTGTATCGTTTTGCCCCGGTGATATTCGGGCACTTGGTTTATTAGTGCGTTGGTTCTACAGGAGGATTCTAGCCCGTTTTTGGGCGCCACCAGGGATTTGGTTCTGCAGGATGCAGGACATCTGGATCAATAGCATTGGAAATTATCCAAACAAATTATCGATAGTAAAAAGTAAAAAAAAAAAAAAAAAAATGAAATAAAAAGCGATCGTGGCCGCTGGGTGCCGGTATACCCGGGCTCGTATAGTAACAGGGAGACGGAACGTAGGGTGGGTAAGCATTAAAAAATAAAAAATAGCTGTACATTTTTCAGGCATTAGCGTGTGTGCGTGGGTGGAAGGGGGGCAGAAGGGGGAAAAGAGACACGGACTGAGGCAGATCGGATGAGTGAGCCTAGGATTGGTAACGGGGGCCACGACGCCACTGTTAAAACAAAACATTCATGTAAAAATGTTGAAATAAAAAATATAAAAATAACAATGGGTGAGAGTGTCTCCCGATTGGCCTGTTAAAGCTTACAGAAAAGCCAATTCAACATACGAGCTGGCGTGTTAAAGGCTATTTTTCAAAATTAACTAATGTTTGACAGCCTCGGTCTCCCGCCCCTTGCTCTCCAACTCACCCTTAGTCTTTTGCACCTACTGCCGCTGCCGCCGAATTTCGAACCCGCCGAATCCGCGGGGAGCGATATATCATGATTGAAAAAAATTAAATAATATTTTTTTACCCAGCGAAAATAACTTACGAGGTTTTGTTTTTCTGATAATCAATAGGGGTTTGATTTTGTCCGAAGGCGAGAGGAGGAAGGGGGTAATTTTTTCGGGCATTTAGCAGTCGAGAGGGAAATAAAGACAGATGATTAGAAATGACATTCAAATGTAAAATATAAACATGGGAGGAATGGGCAGCGACACCCGATGAAAAAGAATAGGTTGTGAGCAGTAGTGGTAGGAGTAACAAAAAACAATAGTAAAAAAGGTATAGATGCGTGTATTGCAAAGGCCGATCCTCACTTTTCGTCGAGGCCAAAGCGCCGGCCAGCCCAAAAATTACGTCGACTAGAGTTTATTTGTCCGGAAATGGCGATGCCCCGGGGGTGGTGCTTGTGCCGCGGTGTGATAGGTGTGTGTGTGTGTGTGTGTGCTGTACGGGGGTAGGGGCTGTATGGGTAAAAAAATTTGTGAAAAAAAGAGGAAAATAAAATAATAAAAATGGTTTAAAATAAAAAGGGGGACTGTGATGCTGTGGAAGAGGGTGAGAGTGTGAGAGAATGAGAGTGTAGAGTATAGCGAGTAGCGGGTGAATTGTAGAAGGGAGAAGAGGCGAATAGGTACCTAGCCGACCAGCAGCCCGGTTGATGTATCACGTATTATTTGTGTGTTGCGTTCGTTGCTGCAATGCGCGCTTTTTTTCGCTCCCACCGCCTATTATTTATTAGCACTAACGTGCAATTGTATTGATCTGCAATACACCACCAGCCATCTCTACTGCTGCCTACCTACCTACCACCCAACAGCCACCCACATCAAACCCACCCGAATAAAAAAATACCTCCCCCTCCCCCCGTCACCCCAAACGTTATCCCCCTGGTTTATAACTACGTGTGGTACCACCTTCCGCTTCCTCGTCCCCCTCGCGTAGTCACCGTCTATACCCACCCAATCCTGCCAGCATTTTTTTTACCATTCCGAGTAGAACGCATTCGGACTTGCGGAGCTACGGGAGGAGATATTGTAGTCACGCGCATGTATCGGTTTTGTCGACGACCGGTTTGGGTCGATCGAGCCTCAAAAATTTATGATCTCATCATCAGGCACTTCTTAATGCCGTCATAACCGGAAGTCCCGAAAGTCCCGGTCGAAAAGACCTTCTGCAAGTTCTTGCCCGGTAAGATCAGCTGTAGACATGTCCGTGTCGGAGCTGAAGCATCCCTGAGTGAAAAAGTCCCAGGTGTGAAAGCGAAACGGGTGAAATGGGAGGAATGATGAAAAATATTTAGCTCTTTGCGGATTTAATGACACGGGACGTGGGAAATAAAGTGAAAATACGTTAAACGCTCGGGGTCATCAAACTAAATCCTGGTGACTATTGGCGGGGGCTATTATACCGTCATCATAACGATATAACGCGGAATCAACAGGACCTACACCACGACTGGAATGCTCAGTCCCGCGTGCCGTGATACACAATAGTCAACAGTCTCTCTTCCCCCCAATATTTTCATCCCTCTGAACACGGTATGCCGAGAGAGAAAGTGTTGCTTCAATATCCAGTACACAGTCATCATCCCCTTGCTCATGTGTGTGAGTGTGAATGTGTGTTAAAAGCCACGTGGACTGGAAGGCCTCGGGCCGCTTTCGGGATACGCGTCGCGGTGCGTTGATGTAACCAAATGATTGGGTAAATGATTCCACAGCGTTTCGCGAGTAATTGAGTGGTGCCGTGAGCGCTGGTGATGACTGGCCGCACCATGCCACTCACACACACTCACACCGTCATCCGCATTCATAAATGGATACGCGTATACGGGCTGATGACGCTCGTTGGTGTTGGTGCTGATTCATGCGAGCAGTCACGGACATCACCAACACTGACCGGCTCTTTAATGTGTGCGTGTGTGTGATGCTATTCCACGTTCAGGATCGTTGAAAAGCCACAGCTATTGCTGCATATGTGAAAGCTCTGGCCAAGTACCAGTGTGGTCGTTGATGATACATGCATATGCCAGTAGTGGGTATCAATGTGTGCGTGGCACGCGCGCCCCACGGCAATGACGAGTCATCCACGCTAGAATACCTCGATTTTGCGTTCACCGATCGTCACTCGTTTGTGTCCGTCCCGCAGTACCGTGTGTACACACCTACCCACTGTTGACACCTACACTCCCAGTCATCGTCAGTAACTATTTCACAGTATTGGTTTATATGTCGATGCTGGTGTTGCCCTCACTGGGGATGTGTGTCCTTGCATATACACAACACGGGACACAGCTCAATGGACACAGCTAGTACTTGTGAACTTACACACATTGCTGATAGCTCATCGACGGTGGTCGTTCGTCGGGCGTCATGATTCCGCGTTGCCGTGCTTGTTTGCGTGCCACTGTGGTCGGGTGTTGGCAAATTTGCGTGGCCACGGGGATATGTTTTCGTTTTCAATGATTTATGCCCACCAAACCTAGTGGCCAGTGTGTGACACGTCACACTGCAAATGCTATTAATACTATCCGCGTACGGGAATATCGATGATTTTTTATTTTGTTTTACAAGTTCAAGATGACAATGTTTTGCGCTGCGTCTAGGGGATGGAAATGTCCTTTTTATTTACTGCGAATTTTTTTTAATCCCAGAAAATTATTAAGGGATTTTCATATGATACTAAAGTTAGCGGACGTCTAATAATGTTTGGATTTTATTATAAACGATAAATTATTCAAAAAAAATATTTGAAAAAATTGCACCTATAGCTTTTTTAATTTCCTACATGCGCATATTTTTAGTTTTTCTTATTTTTTTAACTGAGGTGTTGAAAAAAAAATCCGAAAATTTATAATTGTCTACTATCTGAAGGTAGCAGACAATTAGTAATCTTCGGATTTTTTTTTCACCAATTTAATTAAAAAAAAAAAAAAAAAAAACTAAAAATATGCACATGTAGAAAATTTGAAAAGCTACAGGTGCAATTTTTTCAAATATTTTTTTTTTAAATATTTATTGCTTAAAAAAATTCAGTAACATTTACTAACTTCAAGATCATGATTTTCACATCAGCGTAAAAAATTTCCTTAAAATTTTGTCATAAATACGCGACTTTTCGCGGCCGCGTATTCTACAGAACGTTCAGTTTTCAGGTCCTTGAACTTGAATAAGTCTTTTAATTAAAGAACCGACTTATTTGTAAATACACTCGGGACAATAACTAAAAATGTTTTTATCGATTGTACAGTAAAGCTTAATGAAGAGTTAAACGTCAAGTGACATTTTAACAGAAAACCAGAGTGCGCTGTAATTGTTCCTTGTGTAGTTGATCCTCTTAATAGAAAGTCATTTGGTTTGTGTACAAGGGAAAAAACATTTTCACCAAGTGACATTGCTTGGAATTAAAAAAATTACGATAACAATAATAATAATAAAAACAATGATAATAATAATAAGAGGGAAAGGGTATGAGAGATGAGTGAGAGAATAAAAATTTAAATCGAGTTTCGTATGATAGGCTGGCAGTAGGGTTTGTAATTATAAAAACAATGGATGGAAAAGTACAATGAGGCTAAATGTGATATAGGGGATGATTCTTTAGTATTAGTGGCGCATACGCTGCTAGAGGGGCTGCGAAAAGTGGCTCGGAAATCTGACACTGGACAGGGAGGACCTTTATACCCATTGCGTCTCACTGACGACTGGATTTTAAAATAATCGTCAGGAAGAAGAAAAAAAAAATAATAATTTACTATTTTATTTAAATATTTAATTGTCAATTTGTTTATACTCATCACCGGCGATCGATTGTTAGTCTAATTGTGTTACTGACGTTGTCTGATTCACCCTGTGGACTTTTATTCTACTGTACAGCTCCCCACAACGGCCTACGCTGCGGGATGAGAAAAATTCGCTCCGTGTTCTGATGAGCAAAAAGTTTTACTTTTTTTTGTATCCACCCAAAAATTCATGATTCATTTGCGTGAATACGTCAATTGCTAAACCGTTCGTTTACTTTTTATCTGAAAAAAACAGATAATTTTTTTTTAGTGGAAAATTAATTATTTATATTTTGTGGAAAATACACAAATAACAATTTGTAATTAATTACCTCTCAAATGCAAGCATGTACACATTAAGTTACTTTCTACTTGAATTAATTAACTTGGCGTTTCCTATTTTATAATTGTGTTTCTCATTTTCATTACCTAACGACAAGTGTTACGTAATTTCAGAATCTAAAATTATAATAATTATTACTATTGCTCTTATTTACATAATTTATTTAATATCATTTATAATAATATAAGGAGAATATTAAATAAATGTATACAGGGTTGCAAATGTATGTAAGGAAAACGCGGAGTGAAATGGAGCATGGGAATAAATGACATGGGACGATAAAGAGAGGTTAAAATTAAGGATATATTAGGATGGCTCTGGATTTTTAAGAAAAGCGGCTCGTAACTTTTTTTCTGTTGAGAATAACTCAGCACAACATTAACGTTTTTTGTTCGTTATGATGTTCTCTAGTAGGAAAAGCCATAAAAAGTCCTGGGAAAAATTTATTTTTTGAGTTGAGACCCATATGAGCGTTGGTGAAGATGGGTGGACATGGGTAGAGATGATTCTTGATGAAGAGTAGCCTCTAACTTTGCTCCTGTTGGGAATAACCCATCACAACATTAACGTTTTTTGTTCGTTATGATGTCCTCTAGTAGGAAAAGCCATAAAAAGTCCTGGGAAAAATTTATTTTTTGAGTAATCGACATCGGGCAGATACGGGCAGATGACACTGTCTATGCATTTTTATGAAAAACAGCCTGTAACTTTGCTCCTGTTGGGAATAATCCATCACAACATTAACGTTTTTTGTTCATTATGATGCTTTCTAGTAGGAAAAGCCATAAAAAGTCCTGGGAAAAATTTATTTTTTGAGTTGAGACCCATAGAAGCGTTGGTGGAGATGGGTGAAGATGATTTTCTATGAAGAGTAGCCTGTAACTTTGCTTCTGTTGGGAATAACCCATCCTACCATAAACGTTTTTTGTTCGTTATGATGCCCTCTAGTAGGAAAAGCCATAAAAAGTCCTGGGAAAAATTTATTTTTTGAGTAATCGACGTCGGGCAGATACGGGCAGATGACACTGTCTATGCATTTTTATGAAAAACAGCCTGTAACTTTGCTCCTGTTGGGAATAACCCATCATAACATAAACGTTTTTTGTTCGTTATGATGTCCTCTAGTAAGAAATGCCATAAAAAGTCCTGGAAAAAATTTAGTTTTTGAGTTGAGACCCATAGAAGCGTTGGTGGAGATGGGTGGACATGGGTGAAGATGATTTTCTATGAAGAGTAGCCTGTAACTTTGCTTCTGTTGGGAATAACCCATCATACCATAAACGTTTTTTGTTTATTATGATGTCCTCTAGTAGAAAATTCCATAGAAAGTCCTGGGAAAAATTTATTTTCTTCTGTCAGATGGTCTTTGTCAGTTCGATCAGTAGAATTCTCAGCAATTTCAAGTCAAACCCTTATATTCTTCTGAAGTATTCCTAAATAGCCAAACTATGTAATAACTTAAAATCGCACTTATTCTTATAATTACAACCGCATTTTCCGAAGTAGCCAACGCGCCACTCCTTATAACGTAAACTGTAATTACACTTGGGTATTTTACATCTCATTTAGCCTCGGGTTTAAAATGTATATTAAACATTTTTAATAAAATATTTGCTTTATTTATTTTCAGTAGACTTAAAATTAGCAATGTAAAATTGACTTTTTGTCAACATAAATGTCCTGCACTCATGTCGCAGATGACTATATATATATATACATACATATGACGGTAGATGAAGTGACTTACGCAAAAGTAAATTATACATCGAGCGGGTCTGATATAATGAAATGTTCCATATGTATGAGAAAGGACAGCCTGGAATACAGTTGATGTTTTCAACGGGTCTCACACGCGTTTCTCTAAATACAATCTGCACTAAAACTCATTACCTTTTAACATCACCAGTCATATCTCATTAAGTCTCTGCTTTCTCTCTCCATATACTTTCTGTCCTTCTTCCATTTATTGGTTTCCAAATATTCTAATGAACAATCGAATGAAAGAATGAAGAACAAGAGGTCACAGTAATAGAAAAATAAGACACTAATATAAAGTACTGAAGGTAGGAAGAAAATAGCGCCATCATACGGAGGCAAACGGTACTGAGGAATTAGAATCTCTATTGGTTGTTGTATGGAGGGTTTTCCTGTTAGGGTGGGGGTTAGTTGTGTATGCCATGGAACGAGAGGGAACTATCAAAAGCAATGTTTGGTGGCGCTATAATGAAATGAATTTATGCAGAGCCGTAATGCCTGAATATTTAGCGACCCTCTTCTGGCAGTGAGTTCTGGCCATCACCTCAAGCCGCCCGTCGGCGTCGGCAATACATTTACTCCCGTCGTCTATTTATTATACGCTATACATTTATCTAAAACCTAAACCCAAAGCTTTGTTCATAACTGCATCCTATTTCGACCGTCTCACTTCAAAAAGAATGCTGTTTAAATTTACTCATGTTAACACCGTTTTCGGGGCTAAATTTAACACTTGGAAAAGGGACTTAGATCTTTTTTTTTTCAGTGCTGTTATAATTTTTTAAATTTATTTATTAATTGTGTAGTAAAAAGCACAAGGGTTTTTGTTCACAAGATAATAAGGTCTTGTCCCAGCTCATAGTTTGACAAAACTTTCAAAATTATTGACGTAGTTGATAAAAGCCTTGTCCTCCGATTATCGTATTATTATTCCCGTTAAATGATTTATTTCGGACGTCTTTAGAACTCAGTTATTTCCTTAACGAGTTTCAGAGGTTAATTTATGCACTCCTCGTACCAGTACACAAACTACACCTACTTCCAGAATGTCGATTATTAAACCAGAGAGACTTGGGCACGTCGGCTCCAATTGTCAGGTTTTTAAATTTATAAAATGGTAATATTAATAAATGAGGAAATACATCACCGAATAATTGCTCATTAAAAATTTATTTTTACAATAAAGGGGGTAAAATCCTTGGTAATTTTTTTGCTTATAAGACATTTATCAATTGAACAATTATGGTGTCCGTTGGATGTGGGCGCCACGGTATTTGAAATCCAATTCGATTTTTAATACTTGAAAAGTAAAACTACTTTTTAACACCAGGAAAAATTTTAAAACCATTTTTGAGATTAAATTTAACACTGAATAGTGTGGACTTGGATGGTTTTTTTTACAGTGATGCCTTTTTTTATCCATCACTTAGATTGTAAAACTATCCTTGACAATAACTTATTTATTGGGGCAATTATATTATCGTATTAGTTATGCTAATTGCGGCGAGAGGGAACACGAGATAATAAATTCAAATAAAATTGCTCGAGCGATTATTATTAATCGGATATTTATCTGTGCCACCGTACGGATAATATGTATGCGATATATATATTTATATTTCACTGCTTGGTCGGCCTGGCCGCATGCACAATTTGTTGATATAAACTCTATATAATATTAATAATTATTTTGTGAAATATTTACACCAAATAATCTACAATTCATTTTCTATAATCATTTTTTTCCCGACACACAGAGCGCATGCAGATTTTAACAAAAAAAAAGTTGTCGGTATCTACAAAAAGGGGCAAGACGGTCTTCTGTTTAATTGTCGCCTCTAAAAAATTTATTATTTGTAATTTTAATTTTTATTGGGGACAAATGGACCATCAGTACAAATTCACTGATCGATGTTAGTTTACTCACATGTACACCATTTTAACACCCCTAAGGTGTGTTCATTTTTCCGCGGATGTTTCAACAGCGCAATAAATTCGTAATTGAAATAATGGCTGAAGTAATAACTGAAAAAATTTCGTAATATATTTAAGCCCCTTTAAAATGAATATTTAGCTCGATAAAATAGTTAAGATGCACGCGAGAACCCAAAATATTTTAATCATAGCTAATTGACGATTAATAATCGAGTTCCAAGCAATATCAAGGTCCCGACGCGTCATTTCTTAGAGCATTCCTTAATCAGAAATGTCTTAAGGGATCGGTTAAATTCCATTGGCAAGAAGGCGGGCGCGGTAAATTTATTAAAAAGTTATTCATTATGCGGTTGGTTATTTTTTTTTTAAATTTATTCTTAACTGGCACTCGTGATAAAGAATAAATTTGCCGAAATAATAATATATTTAACTAGAGTGGCCCTAAATCTCTAGTAGATAACATACCTAAGCTTTCTTATACTCCGAGACAGAGGTTTCCTTCCTTAATAATTTCGCGGGAATTATGACGCGAAGGTAATAAACCCTCACGCGTTGCATAATATCTCTATAATTCAAGAGCTATTAGTTTATAATCAACACGTCTAGTCCACTATATATAACTTATGTAGTTTTGGGCTCCTGTCTGCTAATATAGAGTACCTAGAGAACCTTACCAGTGTTTAACGGTCTCTGTCGGCGGTGTACGCCTACTTCTTTTGAATATTACTTGTGCTAAGCGCGTTAAAACATGCAACCCACTTTTTAAAAATTTTTCATTACTTGATAAATTATTCATGTCATTATTATTATCTGCTGTAGTTTCCATAAACGCCGAGATATTTTACTGGTTTCTTTTAATTTTCAGTCGATTTTCTTTAAAGATTTCTTGGATGATACTTTCACAGGATATTTTGTGGGCTACATAATTATCTTAAATTTTTTTTCGAATTTCTTTGATATTTAGCCTGGAAATTTAATTTTTGAATTTAGGGCGCGAATTTTCAAAACGTCTAGGAAATGGTAAAATTTTTTGATGAATTTTCGGCGGGAAAAATTTAAAAAATGAACCAAGTTCCCTATTTTGTAGGAAATAAAGTGGCCTGCAAAATTTATGATGTTCAACCCGGAAATTCGATTTTCAGGTTCAAAATTCGAGCCTAGTGAAAATGTCTAGAAAATGGTTACTTTTTCTAGCAGATTTTTGGGCGAAAAAAAATTTCAAATATGGGAAAATTTTCTTCTACGATAACTTTCAAATTGAAGTGAGCGTAGCCTGAACTGAGGGTCAAGAATTCAAAAAATGCCGATAATTTCGATAGCTAATCGATCGAGTTTTGGGTTGGTTGGAATAATGAAAGGTGTAAAACGGAATTGGACCCCCTTGACACTGTTGGAAGCGGGCTGAGTGAATATAATTAGAGGATTCTGGGGGTATTGGCGGTAGATAGAGTGGAGTGGCTGCAGAATAAGGGAATTGGGAAAGAGGAAAGAGTAAATTTTGGGGTAAAACGGATGATGGGAATCGCGAGTAGGTTTGAAGGCACCAAAAGGGGTAACGTAATCAAAGGGTGGATTTAGAGGCTGGGGAGCTAAAGGATATTGGGAGTGTAAGGGGGATTGAAAAGGGGGTCTTTTGGTAAATTATCATTTGCCGTCGGTGTTAGTGCGAATGAATAAGGGTGTCGTAACTCTGGACTCTAGGCTCTGGACTCTGGACTCTGCTGGCGAGAACTTGGAACATTCTGTTGCCCTTTTCGTTGACTTCACTCAGCTCTACAGTTGTCAATACACAGATAGTATGGAGGTAGAGAATTCGCAGCCTGTAGTTTTGTCATTAGCTCGATAACATCCAACGAGAGAAGCTGGATTATTGGGCTACGATTACTAACGGAATGTCCACTGCCATGCAAATGCTTTGAACATTTACGCTATCGTATTGTACTATTACAGTAGTCTAGTTAATTTTACCATGGTCATTTGTTGTACTCTATAGTATTAGTTTCTCTCCATCTAAATTATCCGACTGTTTATTTTGACCGACCACCGACTTCATTAACTAATTTTAACAACTTTCACATTCTTCGTACAATACTCGAAATTACTTGGCAACAACTGTCACTCTGACGTTTCTAATGGAGACGTAGATGGTAATGGCGCCCAAACCCAAATCGGAATTCAATATTTGGAATTTAAAATCAATGACAAGGAAAAATTTTATAGAAAAGCGAGAATTCAGGGGTAATGGGACAATTATGTAGTGAAAATTGAATTTTAATGATCGATGGAAATAATTTTCAGTAGAACCAAATTTTTAATGGTTGGTAAGAATAGTTTTTATGGAAAATGGAAATTTTAATGGATAATGAGAATATTTTCCATTGAAAATACTGACAGAAGTTTTTCCTAAAATTTTCATCATTAACAGAAATAATTTTTCATGAAAACATGATATTCAGAGCTAATAGAAGAATTTTCCATTGGAAATAGTAATTCAATGACTAAATGGAAAATTTTTCTTCGAAAATGGAAATTTCAGAGTTTATAAAAATATTTTCCATTAAAAATATACTTCTCTAAGCTAATGGAACTGCTTTCCATCAGAACTAAATATTCAAAACCAAAAATTCCGAAGCCGTCGAAAATATTCGAGATAAATTTCTAAGAATGTAAACTGTTAATACTTTCTGTACTCGAGAACAATGGCAAGTAATAGATCGATTATACAAATATAAACATATATAAATATAAGCTTGTAAAAGTATAGTTTATTGTATATAAATATAAATATATATAGGCATTGCCGTAAGGGCAGAAGCGTTACAGAGCAACGTATCATCCGTTAGCCTTTCTCGATGGAATTGGATCCGTTCGGCCGAAGGTGAAATTTATGTGCATCAATTTTGGCGCTCCCGAAGCGCCGGCAAACGAACGTAAAATGAAAATAAAAATATAACAAAAGGAAAAAAAAATATATTCAAGAGCATAATTTTAAAGCTCAGCATCCGATTTTATTATATTTTTTTTTACTCCTATTTTATTCTACGTTTTTTTTTAACTCCGTCATTTTCGACGATATCCAATCGCAATACCGGTCTCGGCTTGCACTCTCACCGATATATACCTACACTTTTTATTTTTTTCCAAAGCGATGCAAATATTGAATGCTTTTTTTCTAATTCAAGGATTCAATCAACGAGTTTTATCAACAAAAAATCTATAAATATAAAATAAAATAAAAAATATATATCATATATTATATACATATCAAAGCAATACAACAAATCGCTCAGAATATTTATAGAAATTTTCACAAAATTATTTCACATTTACCAAAATTATTTTTAGTTACGTTCAATGCAAATGTGCGTCGGAAACCTTCGAATTTCTCTCTGCTCAAGCGAACGCAGCCTCTGGTGGGCAGTTCGATGTGTGCACTTACATGTCCTCTATGTACACGGATCTGTAATAGTGTTGAAGTATAAAGTCCCCCTTTACTTTGGAAGATATCGATTTTGGTGCTTAGCATAATGAGGATAGAACAGGATAACATTGTGCTGATGGAAATCAGAGTATTCGATTCCATACTTGCTACGATATCTCATATTATTGAACCATATTAATTTTACTTGCAATAATTTACGTAATTATTAAATATCTAACTGGAAAATTCCTCAAATTCATTAGAATATTTTTTTTTTGTACACTAGACAGTTGAAAAAAATATCACACTGACTCCAACAGTTTAATATTTTCTCAATTTCTCATCCAAATTTCTTCAGGTTATTTTTTTTAATTTTGGGAAAATCACCAAAAAAAGATTCGTTACGAAAATTATCATAACTCGTCTCAAAATCATCATAGAAATTTTTTAAGCCACATTGGTTGATAGCAAAAAGTCTAATCTTGCTGATAAATTTCATAAAATTCATCAAAAAAAATTTTCCAAAGCTCAAAGACCCGAAAAATCAATTTTTCAAATTTTTGAACTTTTATATATGACTCATTTTTGGCCTTAAAAGTATCGAAATAAATTTTTTTAAGAAAGATGACTCAAAATATCTTAAACTAGATACTCCAAGCTTCAAATTAGAATTTTTTCCATCACGATTCGTTAATTTGGACCCTAGTTACAGCATTTTGAATTTTTATTTTTCCGTTATTTCCAAAAATCAGTCTTCCAATTTCTTATGTCCCCTTTTATTGGTCTTCGAAAATGTCAAAAAAAATTTTTAACATAACAATGGCTCAAAATATCTGAAACTAGATACTTTAAGCTTTAAATAAAAATATTTTAACCTCGAGACGATGTTTTGAACCCAAGTTACAGAATTTTGAATTTCACTTCCGCTATAATGAAGACAAACTTTTAATTTTCTTATATAAATAAAATTAAGGACTTTCTAATAAAAAAAAAAAAATTTATAAAGTAAGGTAGTACGTGTCTAAAAGAGCGAGTCTGTATAGTCACACGGTTGTCAAGCACTTGTAGTTTATCGATTGGATTATTAGTTATTACTTAGCTCAGCATGTATATTGAGGACTTAAGACGTAGTATTAGACAAGTAATTATCTTAGCACCTACGTCTACACATCTACACATATATACATCCGTACGTCTCCAATGACGACAACTTAGACTCAGCTTATATTTTATACAATGTTTATAATTATAATAATAAATGTAGGCCATGATGTTGATGATTCGAGAGAAATTTAATTGATATAATATTCTGATCGCTGAATATTGATGTGACATTTTTTTTTTTCTTTTTTTCTTAATAGCAATTAAAGGAAAAATTATAAGAAATATATAAAAATAAATGTTTTGCTAGCCTCGGGTTGTACTGATGTCATTAAATTATATTGATATGCTGGAGGCTGTGAAATTGAGGAAGCATTTGGTCTTTATATATATTATATTTCTCATAAGACATTCTTATATAAATTTTTGATAGTTATCAACAGAATTAATTTTTGAAAGTAAGACATATTAAAACAATTAGGAAAAATCGGAGCAAGATGTGACACATTAGCAAGTAAATTTTTGAGATTTTTGAAAAGCAAATTTGATTGATTGTTATATATTTAAAAAGAAAGTAAAAAAATGCACATCTAGGAAGTTCAAAAAACTATAAGTGTATTTTTTTTTAAATGTTTTTTTTTTTTTATAAAATTATCGTTTTCGAAAGAATTAAAAAATTATTAGACATTTTCACTAGTATTTCTCTAGAATTTGTCTAGAATAGTAAAAGAACCAAATTTTTCTAAGTTTTCTCTAGGATTTGTCTAGGATTTCTTTAGGATTCTCATAGAAACAAATTTTTTTAAGTTTTCTCTAGGATTTGTTTAGGATTTATCTAGGATTTGTCTAGGATTCTCAGCGAAACAAATTTTTCTAAGTTTTCTCTAGGATTTGTCTAGGATTTGTCTAGGATTTCTCTAGGATGCTCAAAGAAATAAATTTTTCTAAGTTTTCTCTAGGATTTGTCTAGGATTTGTCTAGGATTTCTCTAGGATTCTCAGCGAAACAAATTTTTCTAAGTTTTCTCTAGGATTTGTCTAGGATTTCTATAGGATTTGTCTAGGATTTCTCTAGGATTCTCAGCGAAACAAATTTTTCTGAGTTTTCTCTAGGATTTGTCTAGGATTTCTCTAGGATTCTCAGCGAAACAAATTTTTCTAAGTTTTCTCTAGGATTTGTCTAGGATTTGTCTAGGATTTGTCTAGGATTTGTCTAGGATTTGTCTAGGATTTGTCTAGGATTTCACTAGGATTCTCAAAGAAATAAATTTTTCTAAGTTTTCTCTAGGATTTGTCTAGGATTTGTCTAGGATTTCTCTAGGATCGTAAGAGAAAAAATTTGGCTAATCATTTATTTCACACATATATTTTGAAAACTTACAATAATTTTTGTAAAAAATCATAATTTGAACATCACTACACTAAAAAATTTTCGGAGCTAACCCGAAGCGAATGATATCTCTCCATTTACTCTCTTTCAACTGAATTTCATTTCAAATCCCATATTTACTCCCGATTTTTTATAAAATAGATTTAAAAATTTTTCTCACGATTTTTTTATCGAATTTTTTCACAGTAAGAAGAAGTTACCCCCATACCGATTTAAAACTCTCATCCCCTCCCCCAAAATAAATGTATAAACAAACTACAAAAATATTTTTGTTAAGCATATGCTGGTTAATTTAAAATAAGCCTCAGGCATAAATTGATTCGTTAATAAAAGTATTGTTGGGCGTTTTGTAGGATCGCAAATCTGTCGGAAGCAAAAGATAAAAACAAACGTACAGTTTTATACAAAAGACCAAAAAAAAAAAATGAATATCTTCTCTCGTTTGGCAGATGAATTAAATTCAATTTATAATTCGACAGACTATCGATTTAAAAGTCGATTATTTTATCTTTCTTTGTGTCGATTCTGATGCTGATGTAGAGGCTTTCAGAAACGTTCCCGCCCCGGGATTTTTGTGCCATTTTTTAAATTTTTCGTGTGTTCATGTACATATATATACACATATCGAAATAATATACGTATAAATCGCTAGTGGGTTGTCGAATTTGATGAGTAAATTAATAGGAGGTAAAAATTATCGCAGATAAGAGAGAAGGGAAAATATTTAATTTATTCTCAAGGTTTTAAAGCTTAAGTTTGAGGGCTATACTTATAATCAAGTACATTCATAGTATGAATGCCCCAATTAGTGGTATAATGCTATGTTTTGATGAGAAAGCTGTGTTATAATTTAAATTTACAAGTATCAAGTACAGTGTGCCATTCAATATCTTCGTAAGTACATCTAACTAGAGTAATAATAATAAATTAATAATCATATAGTGCGTGGGAAAAGTGTAGGGGAAGGGGGTGGTAAATAAATTTTTTTTTTTTATGAAATAAAATTTATATGGAGTGAAATTGACCTGAATAATTTTGAAACGTATTTTGGACAATAAAAAATTTTCATGATCTGAAGCTAGCCGACGTCTAATAATTTTCGGACTTTTTTTAAACAATAAATTATTAAAAAAAAAAAATTTGAAAAAATTGCACGTGTAGTTTTTAAAATTTTCTACATGTGCATATTTTTAATTTTTAAAAAAATTCCCGCGGGAATTTTTAAATTTCAGTTATTTGGAAAAAAAAAATTGAAATTTATTTTTGATCATTTTTTAAATTGAGAAATTTGGTTACGAGTATTTTATTTTTTATTTTGAATTTTTAGTGACGTAGTAGAAATTTTTTTACGGAAATTCAAAATAAATTTGTATTAGTAACCTTGGAATTTGAAAATTGTATTATTGAAGAAAAAAGATGGGGATTTAATTTAAAATAAAAATTTAATTACAGTTGGGATAAGTATCTGTATATGTATGTATATATATATATATATATAGTAATTCAAAGGATTGTAATGAAATGGAAGGGTGGATTGTGAATGTATAGGTCGATGAGTGTATAAGGTGGATGGTAACGATCAATGTTGCGAAACAAACTTAGCGATAAGTTTATTCCAGTAAGATTACCAGCACAGAGACAGAGAACTAAACCCGTGTACTGCAGTACGAAGGGTGCAAGTTTGATTGTGGGTTTATGTGTGCTTGTTGTGAGGGAATAAGAGACAGGGTACAGCACCGATGCTTTAGTAGCACCGCCACTGGACTAGTAGATCATTATGAGCTCCCGTTGCCATGACTACGGATTCCAACTGAGTGGGAAACCCTCGAAAAGCCCTTTCGCGGAATGGTCAGCCAAGTATCCTATTTGACTTTATAACCAATGTCTCTCGATTGTTATGCTTCTATCATCCTTCAATAAATATAAATATACATATACATATATATTTATTAGAAGAAATTTTTTTTCAAGCCTGAATTTTTATAAAATTTTCAATCTGAAATTCTTGAAAAATATTTTTCATACTGAAAAAGTCTAAAAATAAATTTTTTGAAAATTTTATGGTCAGCAAAAAAAATTTTCATATAAATTTAAATTTTTAAAGATATAAAAATACCCTGGGCAAAATGGACCACTAAAGTTTATGATTATGGGTTTTAAATCGGTACTTAATTTTAGGGGTAAGTAATTTTTTTTTTTTTTTCTAATTGACAAAATTTGTTTTCGTCACAGAATTTTTAGAGAATTCCCGATTTGAAATTCTTAAAAAAATTTTTTTTATCCTGAAATTCAGACATTGAATGAAAAAGTCTTAAAATTAATTTTTTTTTTAATTCTATGGTTTACCAAAAAAATTTTGTTAAATTTCAAATTTCAAAGCTGTAAGAAATACCCAGGGTAAAATGGGCCACTGTAATTTCGAAATTTCGATTATTATGGATTTTAAATCGGTACGGAATTCTGGGGGTGAAATGGATCGAAAATTAAAAATCGATTAACGTGCTCTCAAATTTTTTGTTATTGAAAAAATCCAAAAATAATGATCAATTAGCCCTAAATAAAAAATTGCGTGTTCCAAAAAGTGAGAATAACTTTTATTCCCGTGGCCCAGTCCCTCGTATATTTATCCACAGACTGAAAACTTTTAATCTTTACCTTTTGTTAGACGGTTTTATTTTATCCTCTATCCTTTATATCCTTTCCGCAAACTTGGTGTACATATAAATACATTTACATGTGCGTGTGTACATATATATGTACATGTATATGTGTACACGTACACCGGCTTCATTCAACTTCTTCGAATGTCGAGTTTAAACGTTCCACAGGTGTTTGACATGGAACGGGACACAAGGGGGGGTAACACCCGGGATTCTTTTTCCTCTCACTTCTGATCGCTTCGAGGAATTCTCCACTTCGTCGACGCCACCAACACCACTTTCATTGTAAAAACTCAATAAAGATGTAAGCTGTTATTTTTCACACTTTTTTCATCCCTTCTTTTTTTTTAAATAAAAACAAAATATAATATTTCATTCATTTTACTCCCGCGTAATTTTCTCCAAAAAAATTTATACAATATTTATTAACCCACTTTCTAATTTTGAATTCCCGCTTCCGAACTTCGATCCCCAAACAGAAATTTTTTTTTTCGAAATAAAATTTTTTTTCTGTTCCCTAATTAATTTATAAATTTCCTCTCCCATATTAAAGTCCATTAAAATTAAACGGATTATTAATTAATAATAAAATACATTAAAGGTAAAAAGGCCTTAAAAGCTTCTCTACTTCAAAAACTCTCCAAAAAAAGTCATTAAAATTTAAAAAAAAAATTAAACAGCAATAATTTACATAAATCATAGTATCGTATGTTGATGTAGAAGCAGTAGAGTCGCATTTAGTTATCAGTCTGGTGAAAAATATTTAAAAATAGGGTGAGCTCTGATGCTCTGATCCAATCTGTATACTTCTCTATCGATGCTTTGTGTATCCTGGCTGCTGAGAGAGAAGGGGAGATGTAGGTGGACAGACATACAGACATCATACATGTCCGTACATTAAACCCAGACAGACATACACAGACACAGGCATCCGACATCCACGAACAGAGTTCTAGCGAATCGATAAAAACGCATATCCAGCGAGGCGTCAGCCAAAGACCCACCGGGTGATGAAAAACTGCTGGTTAATGTGCTGATCATGTTACATCAGGACATTAAATGAGGACATTATATATATATTTTATAATTCTGAGCAGCCATTTTAAGCTCGCGCTTACCCAAGTATTTATTTAAATAACCAGATAAATAAATTACCGTAAAGAGGAGTAAGAGGAGCGATAATAGTCAGCAAGTGTCCAAACATAATTCGCGTCTTGTTTTTCACCATGGGTCTGAGTGGGGTTTCGTTTATTTCGGGCGATATATTTTTATTTGCCGTAACCATTCGGCTATCCGAGGTTTCGGAGGCTTTTCCGATGTAATGATATTTCCATCGAATTCAGCCTCAACGCGAACCTCAGTCTCCCCTCGCCCCTTTCCTCTACGAACTGGCTCACTGAGAGCGATGTCGTACTACAAAACCCTCACCCCGATACACTCGACATATATACACGGGTCTCTCTTTTTTCATCCCCCAGCAGCCCCCGTTCGGTGGGTGGCACGTCGCTCACTACGTCATCTGTCCCCTGGACCAATCGACGGGCAGCGCGCATTTTTTCCCCGCATTGGAAAATAAAAAAAAGTAACAAGACGAGAGCCAAGCCCCAGTATTACCCCGTGCCGTGGACCAATCGCCATACGTAAAGAGGCATTTTTTATGGGCGCCACTCTCGCACCCTCTCGGTCCCTCTTTCGGTCACTCGGCTCAGCTCCGCTTGCGTTTAACTTTTTTTCATTTTGCTCGCTCACTCGTACACCCGCAAAGGTTTGTGTGATAAAAATTGACCTAAGTTTTTTTTATTCCACGCCCGGACTATAACTGCCTAACATTAAAAACGATGGGCTGGTGTACTGCTGGGTGTACGACACCCACTGGGCGAGTTGCACACAATGCAGTCGGATGGGGTAGAGGGAAAAGAGGAGAGGAAGACTAGAGTGGGATAGAGATAATGGAGGCGAAGGTGCCACGAGAGCGAGACCGAGATAAAAAAAAATGACTTTGGGGTGAGCGAGTGTGGGGATTTTTTGTTGGGTGTAAGTGAGGGTGGATTTGTACGAGTCTGTGGCGAAGAAGGGGCTCGAGATCGCGGATGGACGGGGAGAAAAATAATGCGCATAAAATGTTGCGTATTTATCATAGAGATAAAATGATGTGCTCGACTTTCAGGCGACCGGGCTGTTGGCGCCCACACTGACGTACTACACCTACTCTCAGTGTTTTGTATACTCACGGTTTAAATAGACAATATCGCTAGAGGTGCTGTCCGAAACCGGGATATCCCGCAGGGAATAATACCACTTTAGATATTTTTTAAGAAAATTAACACTCGGGTTATTGTCATTTTATTCATTCACTCCAAGGCTGCCTGGCAAAGTTAAGAAATTTTTTTTTTCACGAATTTCGAAATTGAGTCAGCAATAAATTTAAAAAAAAAAACATTTATAAATAAATATTCGAGAACTGGGTGATTTCCTTATATTTTCTCAATCCAATAATAAAAATTGTATGAAGAAAATGTAAATGTTATAAAGTAGCATTTCAGATTATCTAAAATGTATTTTCATGCAAGTAAGGACACAGGCAGTTTCCACAAAATTTTTTATTTTCCGGGTTCGATGTGTCCGTCTGGTCGATTTTCCAGCTCCACAGACAGCCCTCGACCGGATGTGATTGGCTTCTGATAGAATTACCGACCCCAGTGTACCGGTACTCGCATCTCCATCTTCAATTTGCCATAGCACAGGCTATTCCGAGAAAACTAGTCACTGAAAACATGTGAGGCCTCGAAAAAACAACATCCAGCTCCAGCTGAACCCATTCCAGAAAAACTGCCCTGACAAAGCTACATCCTTAAGTTTATTTATGTTTTTTTCTAACGTGACCAAAAATGAAGAAAAAATCTAATTTAACGTCATATGATTTCATATTTATCCAAGTTGAGGGGAAACATATAAAGCCTTACATCAAAAAGGGCCAGAAATTGAAATACTCGATACACTCTGTCGCAACATTTACATCTATTTCCGTCAAATTACCTTCACAATTACATTACCAATCTAATTACTCTGTGCCTCAACTAAAACCTTCGCTAAAATCATTTTTCACCACTGCAGTATATCAATCTGTGAAGTGAACGCGTAAATTTTTTTATTTATTATATTCTTCCTTTTGACTTCATTTCACTCTAAACCTCTATTGCATTACAAATAAAAAAAAAATCAAGAAGTTGAATTTTGCCTTTTCTCAAATCTCTGGTTAATGAAGAGCTCGTTAACACACTGAAATTTTGTAGCATGTGGAAATTTTTTCAATTTCGACCGTTCGTACGCCACGTGGCAAAAAATTTTATCTGTTTCAAATATTTTGAAACAGCCCAAAATTTTACAAAAATTAAATTAACATCATCAAATTTTTTGACCCGGTTGTCAATAAAAACTGAAAAGTCAAAATCTGACACTTAACCCAAATTATCAAATTTGATACAAAAAAATTAATATGAAAAAATAAATTTCACACCCTTATATGAGTAAAAACTCTATTTACTTTATACTAGAGATTTTTTTCGCCACCTCCGTGATACTGAAAATTACCTCCGCATTCCGTGTCTCCGATTTTTAACGTAATTAATAAAAGACATTTACATTCAGCAAATAAACAACATCGCGAATCTCAAGTGGACGTGAAATAAAAAATAAAAAATGAAAATTAAACCGTAGAGGGCAACGTTTAAGGGTAGTAAACAGGTAATATATTCAGTCAAAGAAGTGAAGCATGCATATTCGAGATATATTATAAATAATTACTCAATTATATCTTTGGAAAGGCAATGAATAAAGATGTCTTCGGTCGTTCGCAGTAAAATGCGGGTGGGGAAGGAGAAACAAGGAGAGAGGAGAAAGGAGGGTAAAGTCAGTTTTGAGGCAAGAGCGGCAAGGGGTTTTCAAGAAGAGGTGGTTGGTGAGCTAATAAAAAAAAATGTTGCGTTGAATATTCAAAAGCAACAAACTAGGTACAAGTTAAGGAGGGGCTTATTTCAAACGAAGATCCCCATATTATGCTACTACTCTTATTACTCTATATTTATATAAATACCTATATATATATAGGTATATATCGAGCCGCGACCGTACTTTTGTTTCCGTTCCTACAATTGTTGCTGTAGTTTTGAGATAAAAGCAGGAACTTATGATTAAAGAGGGTAATTATTATGATAAAATTAAAGCTTGTCAATGTCGGATCAAGTATCGCATTAAATAAAAGCTAAAGTAAACGTGAAAGCTAAAGCAAAAGGGAAAAATATGGACGGAACAATAGCACTTGCTGGGATGTAATTCAAAAGGATTATTTTGTTTGTGCTTCCTTTGTTTTGTTGATTATTTTTGTTCGGGATGGACATAAAAAACTTTGCAAGGACAGACAAAAAAGCTTTATTATAGTATAAATTTGGCGAGGAGGACGCGATAACTTTTAAATTATTACTAAAATGAAATGCAAGTCACTGGTTTTTTTACGATTATGATACTTGCCACCTTTTTCCGTAAAAGATTATTTCGCTTATTTATGTCCAGCTATTCAGGCTTAGGAAAATCTAAAGTTTGTTCTTTTTTTTTTTATAATTATTCTTTATAACTGTTAATAAGTTGTCGCTTTAGTTTGTCTATGTTGAATATAAGAATGAGATTAATTTAGAAGAAATGTAATGGAAAAATTTTACAAATGTTATTGATAAAATTCAAAGATATTAATCCATATTTGATAAAATTAGAAAATAAAACAAAATTTTCCAATATTATTAATTTTGGACATCTTCCTAAATTTAGATACCGAGTTTATAAATTTATTATTAGAATTCATTCAACGCCTAATATTTTAAGCAACTACTTTAACTTTGAAATTTTTTCGGACATTCAGAATAGCATCAGAGTGTTCTGACTAATCGGCGATAGTTCGATTGTCAGTGCCGTCAAATCATTAAGTCATCTCAGGCAATCATCATCTGCTAAGTGGATCAGTAATGACCCTACTGAATGACAAACTATTTCTCTCAGAAAATGGGTTATAACACCTTTCAACCAACTATCTAACCCAGAGAAGTATTTCTCCCCTCGCCATCTGGCGGCAACTCATGGAACTCAAAACTCAACTATACGATTTCAAATTCTTAATATTTTTCAAACTTCATCATTTAAAAAATTTCTAATTTTATTTCCATTTTTCTAATTTTATTTCCGTATTTCCGTTAAAAAAAATTTTTCTCAACTGACCATCGAATAAAATAAAAAAAAAATTCAAGTTTCCAAAAAAAAAAAATTTTCCTGCAGTGTCATCTGTAAATTAACCCCCGTCCCAATGAAATAAATGAAAAAAAAAAAAAAAAAAAAAAAAAAAAAAAAATGATAATGTCAAGATGAATAAAGTGGCGGTAAAAATCCGAATTCCTCTTCTTTAATATAACCAACAAGTTAGGAATGATTGCAAGCCGACTCATATATATTTAAAAATGCTGGCCTTTAGCCGGCCGGTTGCGAGGTAGTACAGCTTTGGTTGAGTTGATTGTAAGTTATATGCGACGTTGTTACTTTATATCCTCTAACTAAAGTTTAAACTCTCGTAAAGCTGCCGAGTTAAGTTTGAATCGTCTTATACTTATTCTTTCGATTTAATTCTTATTCTCTTTTCTCAATTCAACTGGATCTTCTCCAGCA
Source organism: Microplitis demolitor (assembly GCF_026212275.2). Taxonomy (NCBI): domain Eukaryota; kingdom Metazoa; phylum Arthropoda; class Insecta; order Hymenoptera; family Braconidae; genus Microplitis; species Microplitis demolitor. Next base: position 18,229,474 of record NC_068553.1, read on the forward strand.
TACATGGCACCATTTATACATCCTATCGAAAATAATAATGTTGGCTTTTAGCTCGACTAAAGCTAAAGGCATTTACCGTGTTTGCAATTCTCCTTTGTGCCACAGGGATGGGGTATTGCTATTTTAAATTCAATTGCTTTGTATCGGCAATGACCACAACAATCTCATTCCCGTATTATCTTGCTCGTATTATTTTTAACATTCGTATTTTATTCAATTTAACAATTGTATTAATTCAACTTTACATAAAGATTTATTTTATTTTATTATACGGAATTCAAACAACTTGATTAGAGATGAGAGATATTTAATGATAGTTTAGTGGTTTATTGCTCGTTGCTATTATTATTATTATTATTGTTATTGTAGTATAGACAAGAGGTTGGTTAACAAAACAGTAAAGTTCGATGACGTTACACTGCAAGATCTCTGGCTGATGGCCATAATCTGTGAATAAGGAGGCTGTAGTGTAGACTAAAGACTAAAGACTAGAGACTGGAGGCTGGAGATGGTCAACAAGAAGCTTCAGTACAGGACGGGTATGGACATTTTGGGTTGAGCTGCCGTGAGCTTGTAGATGCGGGGTCAACTTATAATAACAGAAGTTGCTTGAGAGTTGGGTGACTGGCCACTGGTCAGTGGGTATTGGCCACTACCCACTGCCCACTGGCTACAATATCTATCTCTGTTAACTTTGGCCAATAGTCTGCGAGGGTGGACTGCTGCCAAGTGTCTGGGAATATTACGTCCAGGACCCGGAAAAGATGCTGGAGTTGACCGAGGACCGTCACAAAAGCCACTTGATCAACTAAAGTCTCCTTAAACTTTCGTTAATTTCGTTTTTTTTCGAAATACAGCATTTATTTTGGGCTGAAGGAAAATTTTGGAAATGATTCTTGTGAAAAATTTCAGAGTCTTAGAAATTTCTTGTGATTTTTTTCTTGGAAATTAATTATTATTTTGAAATATTTTTTCTGCTGATTTTTAGAAAATATTTTTGCTTAATTTTTTGTTAAAAATTAATTAATTAATTTTTAAAAAAAATTGGAATGAATCAAAAGCATTGAAATCACTGTAAAACTTAATAAAAAATCAATTTGATAAAATAAAAAAAATAAAAGAGAAAGGAGTTAATATAAAAGTTAAGATACGTGAGGTATTGCCCGAGGGGAATAAGTAAAGTAGTTGACGTTGGTGCAGCAGTCACGCTGTTATTATCCGTTATCTGAATACCTTACTAAGCATAATAAAGTGCCTGGTATTTTATTATTTTACTTACAACCGGTCTTTTCTCACCATAGTCACCATACGTCCACATGCTTCACATTATATATATTATAAATATAAATATATACATATTACATATTATATAAAGGAGCGACGATACACACTACGCTGATAATCACCACTTTCGAGTGATACCACATCAGCTACTGGGCGTGTATCATCAATTTCATATATTTACAACGCCAGCCTCCGCGACCCCTTCTCTGCTCTTCAATATTTTTAAAATCAAAATTAAGTATCAAATTTAGCCAGAAAAAAAATACTTTAATCTATGGAGTATTATTTTTTTTTTAATTACTGCTGGTATTTCGTCGGGTTCAATTTCTTATATTTATTATAAAAGTAAGTGTAAATAGTGTTCGCAAAAAATTGGATCAAATTTTTGAAAAATTAAAGTTATTGGCAATAATTTGAAATTTTTTTACTGAAATTCGAAATTAGGAGATAAAATTTTGATCTAATTTTTGATAAATTACGAAAAATTTATTAAAATATTTTATGAATATAATAATTTGTAAATTTTCGAATAATTTGAATTTTCTGAAGAATTAAAAAATTAACGATTAATTCAAATATTTCGAATAGTTCAAATTTTTCGAATACTCAGAAAAATTACGATTGCTACAAATTTCTCGAATAATTTGAAAATTTTCGAATAGTTCAAATTCTTCGAATAATTAGAAAATTTATGAATAATTCAAATTTTTCAAATAATCCGAGAAATTACGATTGCTACAAATTTCTCAAATAATTTTAAATTTACGATTAATTCAAATATTTCGAATTCTTCGAACAATTCAATATTTTTCTAATTCAAATTTTTCTAATAGTTAGAGAATTTACAAAAAATTCGAATTATTTGTACACTACGAAAAAAAAAAATTCTCAGAGCATCAAAGTCTCAGTTCAAAATCTTCCATTGACCATCAGGTTTTTGTCCAACGAAAATTGACAGCAATTTGCAAGCATGTTTAACGATTTTTCTCGAATAAAAATATTAATTACCGTACTTTTAATCAATATAAAAATATTTCATTAAAAAATAAAAAAAAATAACCATCGCTAATTATCTCCAGTTGTTAAGCATCAGTGTAGCAAAGTAACTTTGGACTGGTTCCCAATTGTGGCTCTAATTTTACACACAAAAAATATTAAAGTAGTAGTTGGATGATGAGGCAAACTCAGAGTCAGAGTCGTGGCTGACTCAGAGATATTAAATAAAATAAAAGACAGCCAAGACAAGGCATTCGTTACATTAATGCGCGATTTTATTACGCGACCATTTTTAATTGTATCCTTAATGACACGGCGGTCCTCTTTTAAACCCTCGTAACGATACAACTTTTTTGTTTTATTGCCACTCATTCTCTGTCTTCTGATGCACGATTAATTTTTTTAAACTCATTTAAACAATTTGTCTTTTATTGTCATCATCATTGTCATCGCGATCGCCATTGTCGTAAAAATTACTTCTCGATGCCACCAAAACTATTCTAGATATTTCACTTCCAAAAAAAAATTTCATTCAATCTGAAATTTTTTTTTCCTTTTCAAAAATTTTTAAAAAATCAAAACTTACAATTCTTACATTTTATTTTTTTTTTTTTTTGATCTGAAAAAATTAGGAGTCAGAAAATTTTCTGAATTTGAATCATCAAATTAAGGACTTAAAGACCTCAAATAATTAATAATTAATAAAAAAATTTAATTATCAAGTAAACAGTAAAAAAATCAAAAATTTAAATTTAAAAAAAAAAACATGGAATTTAAAATTTTTATTAGAAAAAAATTTAATGTACGCAAACATAAAAAGTGATTAAGAATTATTGTGATAATAAATATGTGCGCATAAAATATAACACAAAGCTTCGTTAGTTAAATCGTTAAAATCAATGTATATATAAAGTATGAAAAAAAAAAGTCCACAGACGTAACTTTTAGTTTCCTCAGTTGAAGTTTTTCCCATAGCGGAAGTTATGAATAAATAATAATTAAATGTTAACAGTAATATTATGGTGATATTTAAATATGATTGAATAATAAACGCGTCTAAATATAACATTACATTAATAAACGTACATTATCCAGAAACAGTCAAATGCTTTTAACGTTTAAATGTCGTTTTGACTTTAGTTAAGCTTAATATGACAACTACAGTTGTGTCCGTCCCCGTGCCATTGATATATTATTGTATTTCATCGAGTTGTCCACTTTGCGGCAGATTCTTGCATTTATTATTAACACACACATATATACATATATATATTCACGTAGTATTTTAATTAGCATCATATCAAATCAAATGCCGCTTTATTAAAAATTATCAGCATCCGACAATCAGTTTTATATTTATTTATCAAGTTATTTTTATATTATATATCTATATATTTTTTTATATCTTAAATTATCAATGAAAAAAAATTAATTTGTAGAGATAAAATTTATTTTTTCATGAATGAGTAGAAATTATTTAAAATATATAAAAAAAATTCGCTGGCAAAAATTTTTTATTCGGATTTGAAAATTAGGGACTCGCAAAAATTAAAATTTTATTTTTTTATTTATAGATGGGGAGGGAAAAACGAGTCGCTGAGAAAATAATGGATTTTTGGGCATAAGAATATGATAAACTTTTTTTTTTATAAACTTGAAGTAAAAACCAAATTTCTAGTTTCTGTAGATAAAAATTTTTACCCTGGGCAAAACGGACCCCCCAAAAATAAATCTGTATTTTTTGCGACCAATAATCTATTGAATCGGCTGGAAAATTCCTGAAATTTTGTTTTAAATTTTTTAACAAATTTTTGAACTGGCCCGTTTTTCCCGCCCGTCTTTAAAACAGATGAAAAAAAAATATTTAAAAATTTTGGCTAATTTGGGATCCATCAAAATACAATTTTTTTTTTCTTCATTACAGATTGCAAAAAAAGTGGGGTAAGTTGGGCCTAGTTTTTTAAATTTTTCGAAAAAAAATCAAAAATAAATTTTAATTTTTATAAATCAAGTAGCAAAGAAAATTCAAAAATTTTTTCGATCATGGCCCATTTTACCCCACTTTTAGTTGTCTGAATTAATAAAATAATTCAGATAAAAAATCCTTAAAAAAATTCGTTTCAAAAACAATGAGCCATTTTACCCCACTCTGGCTATAATGAAAAGTAAAAATTACAAAATAAAAACTATCAGAATTTCCAATTAAAATTACAGCAGACACTAAATAAACAATTAGATAAAAAATTAATTTTAAATCTCATCAAATAAATTTATTAATTATTCCGGTACACAGTAATTGCGGGCTAGTTATAATTTTAATTAAAATATAATTTTTATTTTTCTACAGCAATTTTTTCCTCATTGTATATTAATATAAAATATATATTACACGGCTATAAATTATTAAAAAAATATAAATATGTGAGTAAGTATTTTTTAATTTTGCTGATAATTATCATCAACAGAGGGCCTACTAAAGAGGAGGTTAAACGATTTAATAAAAAATGCATTATATAGTTTCCGTCTCTGTCTCGTGTCGGGGGGATTCGGAGGCTCGAAAGTAAAGAGTGTCCGGAGAATACGAAAGAAGCTGAGCGAGAGGGATATATATATATAAATATAAATAAAAACCGAGTGTAAGAGTGAGAGGACAGAGGAGAGAAGAGTCGAGGGAATCAGACGTAAAAGAGAGTGAGGAGTTCGTGGATGATTAAACCCCCTTGAGACGGTAATTTTTCATGTCCGATCATAAATTACCGGGACTGTTCTCTTGAGCTCGTTCTCTCTGCCCGTGTGCGTTCGTCGAGTTACGAGAAAAATTTTCAGCCAGTATTATAATTAGCTATGTTAATTATGCATTAATTTATTATCTTGCTGGGCGACGTTTTAATTATAATCTTGCCAGGGCCAGGGCCAGAGGGGGCTGCTTGAAAAGTAGTTTGGTAGTTTCTTCGCTACTTGTATCTTTTTTTTTATTTCATATTATCATAATTACTATTTTTATTTCAATTACATTTTTTTAGTTTATTTTGATTCCGGGGATTTACAAGTCCGGGCGACCGTTTTTTTACTCATGAGTGGAGAAAATAATTCACACCTACTAGAAGTTTGTTACTGATCTCTTAATTTTTTTTTTTTTTTTTTTTTTTTTGTAATTAAATTCATTTAAAAAATGATAATTAGAATTTTTCAAAAATTTGAATTTTTTTAAAATTCAGCCATTTTTGAGTCATAAATAAATTTATTAAAACATGGGGAAGGGGGAGGGGTAATATGACCATTGGGGGGTAATTTAGATCACATAAATTTTTTATTTTAATTTTGAAATTTTTAATGTGAATTTTTTTTTAATTGATAAAATTAATTTCTTTTTTTTAATTTTAATATTTCGAGGCTCATTTTACCCCTAGATATATTTTTTGAAAGCCGGTAAGAATTCCAAATTTTTATTTATTTAAAATTCAGTAGCCATTTTTGAGGTAAATAAATTTATTAAAATATAGGGTTGGAAGGAGGAGCAATATGACCATTGAATATTTTGTAGTTGGCTCATTTTACCCCAGATTGAATTTTTCTACAGCTGGTAAAAATCAAAAATTATAATTTGAACTCCAAAATGTGTAATTTGTGAAATTTTTTTAAATTTATCATTGGCGCGAAATTTGAAATTTGAATTAATCAAATTTTTAAAAAATTACCGCTTAATAAATTTTACTGAATGATTATTTGTAATAACCCCCTCCTCCTCTTACGTAATTAAGTAAATGACAAATTTAATTATGCGACGTAATAAAAAAAATGACTTTTGTAATATAAATATGAGCAAAGTTTTTGATTAGCGATTCACAAACTCGGAAAATAAATAAAGGCAATGACGGGATATCAATAAGTCAAAAAAAGCCGAGTACAAGCGTTCATTATACAAGAGCCGGTCTTTTATAATCATGTTTCGAAAATAAACTAGGAAACTTAGTTATCATATATACGGGGTAGTAATAGTTTATATATAATAATGTATCAGAGAGTAACAAATTTAATGGCGGCGCACATTTGCCATTAGGAGAAGCTGTTTTATGGACAACGGACACAATAACACAGTGTGGTCTAGAGGTTCGTTTAACTGAAACACACATCACGAGCGCCAGGAGGTAAAGTAACCCGAGCAAGTACGTTACAGAGTGAGTGATTAAAAGTGCATGGAAAAGTTGGTCATCTGTTGTGAGTAAAAACAATTGACGATAATTAAATCAATCGAGCTAAAACATTTTTGCTGCTGATGCATTCACCAGATTTTTTATTAACGCGTTCGAAAACACAAACTACCGAAAAATATATATATATATATATAAATTTACGTAAAACAAATCCACAACTAAATTCAGACAATGCCTCGACGGCAAACGTTTTAATTAGTAACCAGATTTATCATACATTTCGTTAATGAAAAATTTTTAATTCAATCCCGGGTTAAAAGGGGTGACATGCCATCAGTTTATAAATTTTTTTATATGTACAAATATATAAAACATCAATACAGATGACATACAAATTCTGTATTAAAAGTAAATGATAAAAATTCAAAAGTCAACACCAGTACTGTGAAAAAAATCAGTATTAAAATGAACACACCAGTAGGGGTGGATATCCGGGTGTTAAAATGGTGTACGAAAGAAGTAAATTGACTCCGATTACATATGGGGGTGGGGGTAAAATGATATTTTTTTTTGTATTTGAAATCCAATTCGACTTCCGATCCTTGAAAAATAAAACTACTTTTAACACCGGGAAAAATTTAACATGAGTTTACACCATTTTTTTACATATATTTAACACTACAGTGTTGTCCATTTTGATGTCAAATTAGGCATCGCGAGATTTTGTAGAATTAGTTCTTCTAGGGTCACGTGACCTCTAAAGTTATTTGTTTGGTGTCAAATGGGTCGGAAAAATTTACGAAAAATTATTTTCTCAGAAATCCATTATGTCCAAGTTACCCCAATAATTCCAAAAAAAAATTTGATTAATTGAAGTCTCAGTTAGTATTCACTGGAATCCGCGGAATAGGGAAATATTTTATTTAAACTTTCCATTTAACGTTAATACAAAAAAATGATTGGCCGATTATTTTTTATTTGAGTATTTTAAAATCTAACAACGTGGATGATGGGTCAGATGAGTGTAGGTACGTATATTTTATAATATAATATAACGTTTCCACTCTACTCACACAGATTTACACACTGGGCTGTCTGTCATTAGGCGTTACAGGCAAGGCTTTTTTTAGTTGTTCAAAACGGGAGGTAAAATCTACTGCTACTGCTACTGCAATAGAGGCAGCAGGCAAGAGGTGAGGGTGGCAGGGCGATGCTGAGGGTCCGGGAACAGGGGCGAAGTAGGAAAATGCATTTAACAAGGACAGATAGTGATTTAATTTTAAAAAATTGACGAAACGGCGTTCGAACGAAACGGCCCGATACACCGGCAGCAGCTAGAGCAAGAGCAGGGTTGAGGTACTGTTGCAAGCACCAGCACCAGCTCTACGGCATTGATTAACTTTCGACAATGTCAAATCGTAGAGGACGTGGTGGCCGCGTTTTTTAACTCATTTGTCTGCATTTCGGGCACGACTGATGGCTTCCACCCCCACCCACCCCCACACCCGATTTTTCTCGTTCTATTTATCTCTTTTTTTTTTTTTATGTACAGTATTTTCACTGCCTTGTACTTTAGGGCTGTCATTTGTTTTATGTTGTATGAATTTGAATAATTTGTTTTTATCTGTTTTCATCCTTGACAATTTTTTTCAAAAAATTTTTTTTCAAACTCCTCTTTTAATTTTTATCAAAAATTTTTCTACAAAAAATAAAAAAATTTTTAAATTTTGTGTCTAATTTATAAGGACATAAAAAAAAATTTTTTTCTAAAATATTTTTCAAGTTTTTTTTTTTTTTTTTTTTTTATATTTTATTTTTTTTATGATTCTTTAATTGACAAAAGTAAAAATTCTAAAATTAAAACTCCATTAACACAAATTTTTTTTTTCTATAAAAAAAAAAAAAAAAAAAATTAAAACGATTACTTAAAAACTCATTATCTTAAATTCGGGTAAAAAAGCAACACAGTAGATCAGTAATGGTGTGTGTTAGTGCTTCTGAATCCGGGAGTTGCATACACACTAGAGTTAAATCCCTGCGGGTCTCTATAAGGATGAGGTGGAGTTGAATTCCCGTCGCACGAAACGCAAATCCGATTGGCTCATGAATATTAAGTTCGGTCTGCAATTATTATCTGGGTTATAAATCGGAGTGACTCGGTGCCTCGACGGCCTTCTCACTACCTGGCCTTTCTCTATGCGTTATTATTCCCCTTATATATACACACTCACATACATACTCACTTTTTACAAACTAACACTCCAAAGTCTCATATATATATTTGATACTTTACACCCACGTTTAATTGTATCGCGACTCTGAAATATATATCCACATACATATATAGATATATATAAAACTACAAAAGCAATCGACCTCTGGTGTTAATTACTAATCTCTCCACTTCTAATTATAATTAACATAAAACGGTCATGTGAGTTAAATATATAAGAACAATGTGCTGTTAAATTTTATAGATAATTGAAAAAATAAATATATACATATATATAGGGAAGGGGGGTAAAACGGGGTACTAAGGAAATCAGGTTAACAGAAAAAATTTTCAGCTGCCGTTAAAATAAAAAATGTCATTTTTTTGGGCAAAATGGACACCTAAAAAAAATTACATTTTACGAAATTATTGGATGCGTAAATAATTAAAAAAATAAAATTTATAAAAAATGCACTTATTAATTTCAAAATTTTTTAAATGTGCATTTTTTCAAAATTTTATTTTATTAATTATTTACTCTAATAATTAATGATTTTCCATTTGTCTGATGTCAATTTTCGACATGACAATAAAATTAGCAGACATTGACGAATTTTCGGATTTTTTTTAACAAAAAAATAAATATTTTAAAAAATTGCACTTATAGTTTATGAAATTTTCGACATGTGCATTTTTTTAGAAATATTTTTTTTTCATTATTTCTGTTAAAAAAAAATTTTTTTAATTTTAAATGTCTGTTAACTTTACTATCATATTTTTGAATGTTTAAGAAAAATATATTTAAAAAACAGGTACCCCCCCTCCCCCTTCCTCAACATATATATAAAATTTAACACCGTCAAATAATTTTTGGATTTTTTTTACGAACCAACGGACGAAATTTTCGGGCCTAGACCATTCGGATGCAAAAAAAAAGTATTATTGCTTACACTTTTGGATGTAAGCCCTTGACTAAGCCGACTGTCAACTGTCTAAATTCATCCATTTCAACCCACAGCGTGTGCTGTCCTCCCTGTGTCTCATTAAAATATGCAAATACACTTGGGTCGTCCATTTTGTCAGCTCTCGACCCTTTACTCTCTTATACTCTCTACACTCTGTACTCGCAATACTACTAGAGTACCGAGTACTATAATGTTATTCAACTCTCCTATAAGTCTACCAACCAAATGTTTACGATCAACATTAAAATTAACAGTTATTTTTTTTTTTTCAACCCATACTAATCAAAATTTTTTCATCCCCTAATTACAAAAAAAAAATTAATGAATTTTTTTCCCCCCTTAAAAAAAATTAATTCGTAATTAAAAAGTAAAATAATAAATATTTATTGTCTCAGCTTCAGCAATTAATAAATACCAAATGAAAGTTGTAAAGTTAATAATGCGTAAAATCGATCACGGAGCTGAAAAAAAAAAAAAAATAATAAAAAAAAATGGCCGCAGGCAATGAATCTCCGGGATCCTTTAGAATGACAAGATGATTGGAGGGTGAACTGGTGTTCCTCGGGAGTAACAACAACCAGAAAACATTTTTAAAAAAACCGAGGGTAAACGGCGATACCACGAACAAGCCTTATCTCATTTCTCTCGACCTTATATATGTATATATATGCTACTGATAATTAAAAATAATTAACCGTTATATTTTATTTTAAAAAATTCATTAACTCGAGAAGAAAATATTTTTAATCTGCTCATTAAAAATATATAGATTTCAAAGTTATACGAATCATTAGACAGTTTGAACAGACGTCGGATTAAATGTAAAGGCTGTCAACGCGAATCTGGTCAAATTTCGGTTCTTTCAGAGCTTTTATTTGCTTACTATGCTTATAAATTGATTCTGAACAATTTTACTGTTTTAGTAAGGTCGTAAATTATGCATCGAAAATTACCGACACTCAAATTCACTCCTTTTATATTCATTCTAAATAACAATAATGATAATAATAATAATATGCAATTTGTAATCAAGGAGTGGGCTGCGTTACTGAGAACCTCAATACAAGTTGAGCCCGAGGATCGAGTCCGCGACTACTCGTATTCGCGTCTCCTCTAACCGCCTTTTCCACTTCTCACTTTCTGGCCCATTCCTCTGTCCTTAGTTCTCACTCCTTCTTTTTGTTCTTATTCACTTTGCCGGTCCTCTACTCCCGGTGTCTTCTATATCAGCCACCACTATCTACAAACTTAACTTGTGGCTCAAGAAAACCCACTAAAAGAATTGCAAATTAAGTATTAGCATTACTGTACTACGAGGTGTAGTTGTCGTCTACTACTCAAATTATTAACTTGCTCTGCTTTTTTTACTTTTGCGCTCTATAACTTTTTTTTTTTCACCTTTGACTAGACGGCCAATCATACCCACGAAATTAAAGAGGACAATAAATAAATTTTATTTTTAAATTTAAATATATACCCGCGTAAAATTAAAGCCCGCGTTTTTTCACACACGATTTCTGTTAATTTTTACAATTTTTTTTTTTCATTAATTTCAAAGATAATTAAAGCCCTTGGGGTAATATGGGCCGTTTAAAAAAATTTATTATTAATTTCAACGTAAATTAAATTACTCGGGGTACAGTGGGCCACTTAAAAATTTAAATTCTTATTTATTGATAATTTCAAAGTAAATTAAAGTCTTTGGGGTAAAGTGGGCCAACTAAAATAAAAGTCACTTTAATTAAAATTTAACCCTGACTAAAAATTTGTCACCCAGTTCATGTATTTTCGGCCGCATAATTTTTCCATTCCAGCTCACGTTTTCAAAAAAAATATTTTTCCGATCACGATGGCACTTTCCCTCTGTCAGTCACCAGCTTCCCTTCCCACCGTTCCACCCCCATGTCATTAAAAAAATAATAATAATAACAATAATAAAAAAAAAAACAGTAAATAACAATAAAAGCAAATAATTAACTGCTACTTGTACGAGTCGATAAAACCAACGTAAGCTTTTAGCTTCATAAAAAAAAGTACTAAATAATAATAAAACTGCATCATAAACTCTCCATAGCCATTACAATATCCACGTAACATTTTATATTTTATTTAAAATAATAAAAAAAAAATTATTTTTTTTTTTACTCCAAAATATATATGTATATATATATATATTTTAATTTTTTTTTCACGCACGAATCGGCCATTCTTTTGTGTAAAAGCCAGTGATTGGTATTGGTGCCGTGTTTCATCCTCGGCGTCAATGTGAGGGTGTAATATTTTTTACTCTTTCCAAACGGCGCCCCGGTCCTCTACGAGCTGTATGCATAGTAGCCCCCCCCCTACCCCCTTCCGACTCCCCTACCGACAACTCGCGGTCTCAGAGCGACTCTCGCGCCTACAGTTAACCCTCTCATTCTCGCTAAAAAATAAAAAATGTATAGTACACATTTACCGTCTCTTTTTATCCACCGAGCAATTTAGCCTCCCCTTACCCACCCCTCGGCTCCTGTACACACTACTCTACATGCACCCCATTCGTATGCGTGGATTCGATGGGTATTGATATATTATTCCCAATAGTTGGTGTGTTCCTTTTTATTTTTTATTTTTTTCATTATTATTATTATTGTTATTATGATTATAAATGTTTTTTTTCTCACCACTGCCGGGTTTTTTTCAATTATAATTCTTTTTCGTATCCAATCAATCATTAGTATTTCCATTGTCCTATGGTATTTTCATTTTGCGTCCTGCTGTGTACTCGCTGTGGGCATGTGGACGATCCACATATCCACTGTGCGCTGCTTGTACAGGCTAACGATATAGAGAATCGAGGACAAGGGAGGAGAAAAATTCACGGGTGCGTGAGGGGTGAGTTTTTTGGAGGAGTGTCTGAGAGAGGGAGAGAGAAAATTCTCGATTGTCTGGATTTTTTTTTTTTTTTTTGATAAAGAAGTTGCACTGATTTTCTGCATGTATGATTTTATCACTTACATGCATGTATGAATCTAGGACACTTAGAATTTGTTAATGTGAATTTTGAAAGTGAAATAATTAATTAACTTTATAATTATTAGGAAATTGGCGGGAAAAAATTTTTGATTTAAGAGAATTTTTGATAGTCGGGAAAAAAATTTGTGGGTTTTTTTTTTTCATTGCAATGACAGTTGGGTAAAAGGGTCATTTGAAAAAAAAGTTTGGTGAATTTTTTTTTTGTTGTCATTTTTTGAATTTTCAAAAACTATTTAATGGGAATATGGGTAAAAAAATTTGGTGCGGGGCAAAATAGACCTCAGTAATAAAATTAAAAAAAATTATGAAAATTGGAAATGAAAATTTTTTGAAAATTTTTGATGACCTTCATATTTTCGGGAAGTTTGTTTTACCTCTATATATATATATATATATATATATATATTTATGATGTTGTAAATTAAATATATGAGTTTTTTAAAGATGAAGTTAAAAAAATTAGTCAGTTTAGATTAAAAAAATTTATTTTTTATTTTTCATTAAGCCAGCGGTCGATTTTTTTTTTCAATAATTTTTAGTTATTCACAAGTTCCTAGTACGCCTTCTTTAATTATACACGAGCCAGCACAACAGTTTGATTTACCAACAATACACTAGAACAAAAAAAAATTATCAAGTAATTAGACTTTGAATAATTAGAAAAAAATTTTGAATGTCAATTATTTTTTTAAAAAAACACTAGCCGAAAATTTTTATTTCTCTTAAAAAAACCAAAAAGTATAAATAAATTATATAAAAAATATAAAACATACATTTTGACCTTTGGCAGTACACGCAGCTTCAGCTACCGTTGAAACAAAAGCCAGTAATGCTACCAGCAAAATAAAAACCAATAATTTTGACATCTTGGTGCACTTGTACTCGACAACCCTTAATAACTAAAATAAGAATGAATTATCCCATTGAAGTATATAAATAAATTTGAATAATAATAAAAATAAAAAATTACTCACTGTGATCGTCACTCAGTCACTCAGATTAATCAGAAATAAAGTGAAGTAATTTATTTACCATGTCTTTATATATTTATTTAAAGTGTAAAAATAATTATCAATCGAGTGAGAAACTAGAGCATTTATTTAAATAATTCAATCGTAATAATAATATCTTATTTATTCTACGGAAATAAAATGTCTCGGTTATAGGTCATTGATAAATTTATTTTTTCAATTTATATATATATATATATATACATATATATCATAATTAATTATCGGGATAAACAATTAAACACATGTATTCAGCAGTTGTATGTTTGGATCGGCAAGGCATGATCCGCAACATTTTGTCACAATTCCATTGCCACACTAAAATAGAAAACATTAATATCAGATTATAATTCAAATGTTATATTTTTTGCAATATAATAAAATAAATATATAAAGTAAATTTACCATTGAGCCACTAGGTAAACAGTCTATGGCATCAGCGACAAATGCCATTGCGACCAAAAAAATAAGAATCAAAATTTTTGACATTTTGAGACAACTGTATATAGTTATATTTATACGTTTATCAGCTAGAATATTTATTTGTTATTCATTACGCACTTATATATTATGTCTAAGTATAAAAATAACGTGACGCGTTGATCTTGTGGCCTGTGTAGCAAATAAATTTTTCAAAAAATTTTTATTATTATCTACTGACGGACATGAAAAATGAACAGTTCAGTGTCAGAGATTCTTTATATATAAAGAAAATTAAAAAGAAAATAAAAAAAGAAAAGTAAATTCTTTTCCAAAGCGGGTGCACTTAAATTATTAACAGTAAATAAATTATTAAAAATAATGACAATTTCACGTTTTTAGTAAAAATATTTTTCATTCGTCACTTTCTTAAGTTTAATCTGAAAAAAAAATGTCGTGGATAAAAATTATAGAATTTTCTGATAGAAACTTTGACTGGTTTTGTACTCAAGTAAAAAATTTCCAGTAAAAACGTAATGTCACCTAATTAATTATGAGTAATTATTTTTTCTTACTGGTTCTCCACGTTCTCTACATCCTTCTGCGAGTGTTATAAGAGCCACTGCAATCAGTAAAATAAAAACCCACAGTTTAAACATTTTTAATATGATTTTGTTCATTAATTCGTTTTACAAATGACAAATGTCGACTATTTTAAGTCTTATAGTGATTAATTAATGACTTAATAGAGTTACTTCACTAGTTTTTTCAGTAATTAAATCTATTAAGTTTGCATTCACATATTTATACTCAGAAGTATATATACTATTGTAAAAATAATAAACTTTAACTCCGTATTTATGAAAAAATATTTTCTATCTCATTGATAAAAAATTTTTTCAGTAAAAATAAATAAATAAATCATTTAGGCGGACTGTTGTGCCCCATTTTCCTGCACGAAGAAAAAAATATTGTTCTGAAGTGTACTGTATAGTTACAGTAACAATACGCAATAGTAATCTACTCGATTGTTACCGCAACGATCTACTGTATCGATCTGACAACAATACGGTAGATAGCTCTGAGACCTATACCGTTTTGTTCTGAGCCCTATCTGACACACGTTTGGAAATCGTAAATAAATAAATGATTAGAAAATAATTTTGATTAAATAAAATAATTTATAAAACTGATTTATCATTTGCAGTCTAAATAAATTTTAAATATAAATATAAATATATCTTTTCATTTTTGAGGTTATGTAAATATTTAAATATAATATAAATTTAATTAATTAAATGATTATAAATTGATTTTTACATAATTTTCACAATTTAAATATATATCAGTTTTATTAGATTGATCATTATCCTGATAACACGAGTTGATCGTGAAAAAGTTGGTCATTCATTATTTTCCGACCAACTTGATGACAAGTTATCGACAACATCAGCTTTTGAAACGTTTTGGCTACAAGTTACTGCCAACTTTCTCAGAAAGTTGGCGCCAGTATGGAGCCGCAACTGGAATGCAAGTTTCTGAGAAAATTGAAAGGAAACTTACTGTCAACTTATTATTGCCAACTTTTGCAAGCAACTTTTACCACCAACTTTCTCAGAAAGTGACCGTCAACTTTTTGGATTTACAATTTTTCCCACCAACTTTCTCAGAAAATGTCCATCAACTATTGGAGGTACCAACTGTTGGCGGCCAATTTGGTGTCCAGTTGCGGCTGCAAGTTTCTCGTCAGTTTCTCGCCAACTTGGCTATCAGGGCAGGTAAATAATCAGTAAGGTTATAGATAGTTAACAAATTTAAAAAAAAAACGAACTCGAAATGTTATATTTGAAAATAGGCGCCAAAATGATGTTTAATTAGGTTAGACAGTGACTTGTAAGATGACGATTACAGAAAGTCGTATAGAACTCACAGCTATTTAATAGATAGTTACAGGAACGACACGATATTTTTACCATAAGTACACTGTGAAAAATTCCCATTAAATTTTACTATGGGTGCATTGTAACCCCGGACCATAAGAAAACTGGTACAAAATTTACAAGTGTCTCATAGTAAACGGTATGCGCAGATGACACGATTGGGACCTATGCGCATGCGTTTACTATGGGACACTTGTAAATTTTGTACCAGTTTTCTTATGGTCCGGGGTTACAATGCACCCAGAGTAAAATTTAATGGGAATTTTTCACAGTGTATACGTATCGTTGTGGTAAAAATCTACGAGTCGCTACACTTAAGATCGTTCGAGGAACAATATTTTTTTTTGCCGTGTAATAGCGGTCCACATATTGGAGCAAGTCAAAAATGAATTAAAAAACCATTTTATTTTGACTTACTTTTGGTCAACTTGACTTACTTAGTATCCATTTACGTCAAAAAATCCAAATTTGAGTTCATTTTTTCTGAGAAAGCAGGCAAAAAATAAATAAAAGCTCAATTATTATTGAATAGTGTTTTTATTACGATTAAATTTATTTTTACACCAATAACTCTCTACACATATACATAATTATATATTAGTGTGTCCAAAAGTAACTTGAAGAATTTTTTTCGATTATGCAGCACAGGTGTGCATCATTAATCTTGGAATTACCTTACATGCTCCGGAACAACAATCTGATGGAACGGAACACTGAAATAATTTCAAATATTTTATTTATGATCAAATTAATCAAATTACTAATTATTTATGCCGATAATCGGTCGTGTGCAGAAATCGGGCTCCAATTTTTCCAGGCTCAGTTTTCTTTTATTGTTACTAATCAAAAATAATAAATAATTATTATGATTGCAGTCTACTTTAGAAGATTTTTTTTTAACCAATATGAAGATTTAAAATTTTTAAAAACTTTTTTTTTATTAAATTGACGTCAATTTGAGAAAATAAAGTAGGCAAGTTAAAAAAGACTCGATTTCTGCATTTTTACAAAAAATACGAAATAAAAAAATATTAAGTAAATAACTTACTAATTGGCGAGCGGGTACGCAACCCTCGGCTACAGACAAGACAATAGCCAGCATTACAACCGCGAAAATAAAAATTAACAGTTTCATGTTGCAATGATTTCTCATTGAATCTTGATTCAGAATGTTCATCAATATGTTCTTGCAGTGGAATTTATACAAGATCCGTAGATCTGAAAGCCATTTTGTTTCTTACCCAAGAAAATATTTAATTAAAAATATAGTTTTTATCAATAGTCAGTGTCATGGTCATGATGATGAAATGATGAATGATGAAATTGACCTAGACGATGATGAAAAATTTATTTTTCCATAAAGACAAAAAATTTATAGATATATTATATGGATAATGCATATTTTTTTTTTAACAAATAATTATAATCGCTTTTTTTGAGAAAAAAAAAAAAGCCAAATTTTTTTTTTCTGGAAAAGCAGGAAAATGACAAATGAACCACTAATTATTGTATAGTATTTTTTACAAATAATATTATTTTTACCCCAATAACTCTACTGTAAAAAATTATCGGAGTGAGACGGAGTAAATCTGGAGTGAATGATTTTTTATTTATTAATTTCCCTTGGAGGAAAATTCACTTCAAAGAGAAGTTTAATTTAATTTCAAAACTCTGGGTCGGAGTGAAATTTACTAAAAAATATTAATTTTAATATTGAACTCCGAATCAGATTTATACTCAAAAGTATATACACTATTATAAAAATCATAAACTTTAACTTCTTATTCATAAAAAAAATTTTCCGAAAAAATTTGGACTCTTATGCCCGGTTTTCCTGATCATAAATAAATACAATAGTGATCAATGTGCATCGTATATTTATTAATTACTTTGAAAGCTTATTTTAAATACAATAATAATTATTTATATTAATTTTTTGACAAAGTAATAATATTATATATTTTTTTATAGACAGGAGCCCCATCGTGCAGCTCATCCGATGTTACAAGCTTGACCAGTACAACAAGGGTAAGTGTTTTTGATACACTAAAATTTTAAAATACGTGAGTGTTGCCGCCACTAATCCAATGTGATCAGAAAAATTTAGAAAAATATCGAAAATTAGAACATCTCTTAATTAATCTCTTGATTTTAAATCTTATCGATTGGAAATGATAAGAAAATAATATAAATTGTATGATAACCCAGAAAATCTTAATTCTTTAAAATAATCCGCCAACTAACAAGTGATTCAAAAATTGACAAATAATTCAAAATTTTAATTCTAAAAAATTACAAATTCAATTATTAGATAGAAAATATATTTTTATTTTAAAATTTTTACAATTCGAAACTATCGAAAATTTATGACAAGTTTCAAAAAAAAGAAAAAAAAATCAAGCGCATTTCCCAGATGTTTTGTCTATCGGAATACAAATTCCGCTGCAACACAACGGCGACAAAGTCTTACACTGAAATAAAAAAAACCCTTAAGTAAATAATTTATAACCAGTAATTAAACATCACAAATAATTATCGCGCTAATTAACCTGATCGTTTTTTTTTTTACACTCTTGTCCGAATGTCATGACAGCCATCAGCGCTATCAGCAAAAGACAAAGACACAGCCTCCACATGATTCAAATTTTCTCTAAATAATTTTTTTTGATTTAATTATTATTTTTCTTTTTTTTTTTTTTTTAAATTGATAAACAAGTAATCAAATATTATTTACTCACTTCAGTGGCCTTCTTAAGAAATTATAATAGAAATTAATAATTTACGCTTATTTATACTTTATTTTATCGGAGAAATTTATTATCAGCTTGAACTATTGCGTTATTTATTTAAATTTAATTATCACTTTTATTTATGAAAAATAATTATAAATTTAAATACATCTATATATATGTATGTATGTATATATGTACAAGTATATAGATATATATGAATTTAATATTAATATATTATGCACAAATACTAAAAACTTTGCCTTGAAGAACGCAATTGTTGCTGCAACATGGCGGCGAAATAGGCGAACACTAAAAAAAAAAAAAGATGGTAGTAATCATAATTAAAAATCGAATTATTAATCAATTACTTTTAAATTTGACTTACCTGCAAGCCTGATTCAATGCATTCTTCTGTCCCGAGTGTTGCGATAATTAATGAGACGAAAAAAAAAATACAAATAACGAACTTAAACATTTTTTAATGAATTAATTATTAAGACGATGTAATAGTTTTCTCAATAGAGGAGTTGTGCAATTAATTTGTAATTGCAACGGATTATATTTAGTGATGGAAAAAAATAGTTATCAGATAGTACTATCTGTTTTGATACTTGATAAATTAAAAATATGAGATTGAGATTTTTCCGAGAAGATCGCATATTTATTTAGTACTTGGAAAATATTGAAAGAAAATTTCAGTGCGAAAATTGTAGTAATTTTTTCCTTTTTTTAGTGGTTTTATTTTTTTTGTCTTTTATGGTACAAGAAAAGTCGTTGGAAAAAATTCTAGAACGTGAAAATTGAGAATGACAATTTTTTATTTTATTCGATAGTTTTCTGATAGAATTTTTCTAATAATGAATTTTCTTTAGACTTTCTATCGAATTTTTTTCAGATTTTCTTAAAAGCTGACAAAAGTCATTTTTTTCTATATTTTCCATGATTTTCCTGATGTTCTATAGTTTCTGAATTTTCCAGGTTTTTTCTTCTGTCATTTCTTCTAAAAAAAATTTTTTATTTGTTTTATGCGCAGATCTTATATTATATACATTTACATAAATTGTAATTATAAATCCCAATTTATTACATGATCTTTGATTGATAAATAAGCGAAAATAAATGAGCTCAAATGTCATGTCAGTAAAAAAGAAATCATGACGGGCAATTATTGCAACTATGTAGGACGCGAAATACTACATATAATTTATTAATCTGCAATTATTTTTATGAGTCGTGAGTTATTAATTTGCGCAACTCGTTTATCTTTATCTTTGTCTTTATCTTGACCGTTTGGTGTTGGGAGGGAAAGCAGACGCGATTGAAGTGAGAAAGGAGCAGCCACCCTACTCGACCGCGAACCACTCTATAAAGTTTCAAACTACTCACCAGAGAACACAACTAGATAAATGTCTTTCGTATTTCTCGCTCGTTTCACCCAATCGATCTCGATTAACTCCCCTACATTTTACATCCCCATTAAATTATCCAACTTTTCTTATCCAAAACAATTAACGACTGCCTCTGTTTATAAAAATATAAATAACCGATCTAAAACATCATTAATAACCCAAACTTTAATTATTAATTTCTCCCCAAGAAATTGAAATAATTAAACGTCTGACCTGCTCCCCAAAACGGAAATTCGATTCTCTACAAGTTCAGTCCTTACAAAAAATATCCTATTACTACGCGTTTTTAAGATATGGCTGTCTAAGCACTTTAATACCCAGCACCGAACTTTTACTAAATCTACTATTTTTATACGAAATTCAAATCACGATATCTTCGAAACTATCGACTCTAGCAAATTTTTTAATGAGTCCAAAATTGTAGAGAATTTAATTCCCTTTTCAGAACTCACCTCAGATGTACAATTATTTTTATTAATCACCAAGATATAGCTTTATATAAATTCCTTACACCGAATTTGTACTAAACCCGTGATATTTTTATTATTTCAAATCGCGATATCTCAAAATCTATCGACTCCACTAATTTTTTTCCTAAGACCAAAGTTGTAGAGAATTAAATTTCCTTTTCAATGACCATCTTAGGTCACTAATTATCTCAATTAATTACCCACATATCGCTATATTTTATTAAAATAAAAATATCTTAGTAGTGTTCGCCCATGTTCCAAAAATTTCATAATTTCTACTACCAATTAAAAGTTTCGAAATAAATAAGAAAAAAAAATTCACATATTATACAAAACCGTCTGTCCACTAAAAACTTGTGTTTTTTTTTCGATACCAATTGGCAGAATTGAAAAATCAAATAAAATAAAAATTCATAAGCCAATAGTCGATTTAAAAACACTTGTTTTAATTTATTTTACACATTTAAAACTATATTACATTTTGTCAAGAACAATGACGAGTAAAAGACTCAACCCCGTATGCGGACGGATGTACAACAAATAGCCGACTTTAAATAGAAGATACAAGATTAAAATAAATAATAAAAATAGTAGAGTAGATTTGTTGTAAATGAGAGTTGGTAAACCGACAATTGCTTTATATTACATATACATGTACATGTCCACATATATTGCTTGCCAGCGACCATAGTTTATAATTAATGTGCTCAGTGACATCCCAAAACAACCGATATTCAGTTACAGTCTTTTAAAGATACTCCGGAATGATATTTTATATTTAATATTAACTGGTCTGTAGTTTATTTTACGCTGATGATCTGATGGTCAAGAGTGTAGGTAACTGGTCAGTGATTAACTTTGAATGACTGACACCGCAAAAACACATTAAAACATCGAATGAGTACAAATGAAAATTTGGTTGCTTGGTCGAATCAGTTTACCACAGAGTAAATAGCTTACTCGCCACACGTCCATCGGTTCTTCATCCTCTTCCACAATCGCGGATTTATTTTCCAACAACATATTTTATTACTCTGATTCTCTGATTTTCGGATTTTCTGATGGAACTTCATTTCAGTTATGGCGAAACAGAAAAAAAAAATCACATATTTATTATTGGAAACTAATAGTTTGGTTTTCGCGGTTTCGCGTCGCGTTTTTAATAATCGGTAATTTATCGAAATTTATTTAGCGAAAACTCGAATTTTTTTTTCTAATTTAAATTGCGATTGCCAGTAGACGGGATTAAAAATAATGGATAAAAAAACGTTCAAGGCTGAGCAATAAAAATCGTCAACCAGATCGTACGTCACGTACCAATACGGGCGTATACCTGGTTTAAAGTTAACCAATCAGCGGACTCTCGGTTTAATGTATTCAAATGTAAGCGGTAGCAGTGTTTATGTCTTGACATTGCAAATTGTACCAGCAAACCATAACTTATCGTAATTGCTTCGAGCTATAGTAATTATTTATACGAGAGATATTTAGTTTAAGGCTTTGTGGATGGCTACTGCTTTTCTAGCTTTCTGTTCTCTCTGTCCATCAATCTTAACTATATAGTCATTTAATAACTAAATAAATATCAATATACTTTATTCCTCTTTGTCAGAAGAGAGGGAAAGATCCCCGAGAATTTTGTGTGAAATTTTGAGGCCATATTTTATGACAGGATAGCAAATATTGCGAAAATCGACTGCATTGACACTCGAAATTAGTACTTTTGGTAAATTCTCGTAATAAGGCAGCAAAAAATATTAAATTATGAGAAAATATATTTTGAATCGAGTTAATACTAGAGTGGTGTAAATTCAAGTAAATGAGAGTGTCATTGACATGATTTTTCAAAATTTCTAAATCTAGTTTTGAAATTCGATTTCGTAAAATTGTTCTTTTTAAATTGGGTGCAAATCTTCTCATGGGGCTCTCCGAGATTTTTATTTGAAATTTTGAACTCGTATTTTGAAGCAGAGTAGTGATTATTTCGAAAATTGACTGCATTGACACTCGAAATCAGTACTTTTGGTAAATCCTCGTAATATGGCGGCAGAAAATGTTTGAATTGTAAGAAAATACGTTTTAAATCGAGTAAATATTGGAGTGGTGTAAATTCAAGTGAATAAGAGTGACATTGACATGATTTTTCCAAATTCCTAAATCTAATTTCGAAATTTAATTGAATAAAATTATTTTTTTTTTTCAATCGGGTGCTAATTTGTCCGAAAGCTCTCCGAGATTATTATTGGAAATTTAGCATTCGTATTTTGAGGCAGGGTAGTAAGTTTTTCAAAAATCGACTGCATTGACACTCGAAATTAGTACGATAAAAAAATTCGCCTAATAAGACAAAAAAAAAAGTTCGAGGTAAAAAAAAAATATTTTTCGAATCGTATAAACATTGTATTGAAGTAGATTCATGTAAATAAGGACTAATATTTATATAATTAAAATTTTATAACTTCTAAATTTGATGTCATAGAATTAATTTTCATATCATAGTTTATAAAAACGAAAAAAACATTTTTCATACAAACATACAATAATTTTTGTCTGAACAAATTTTTCCGGATTTCTGAATTAATCTAATAAATTAATGAACTTAAGTAAAGTCCACCCCTACCTTTTTTTGTGTCTTCAGATTATTCATAAATAATTGAAAATTACATTATCGTCATTATAATACTTATGTACTTGTATTATTAATAATAATTCGTAAAAGTTAACACGGTTTTGAATTTTCAATTACACATTAATTCAAATGTCTTTAATAACCCATAGTATTAAAAGTGGATTACCCCAAATTTTCCATAGAAAATACATTTAAATTTTCAATTATCTTCAGATTAAAACTTCCAACTCTTTTTTCCCAAAAAATATTTACCTCAAATTTTAGCATATTTACTTGACCTTTAACATAAACCTCCCTAATTTTTTTTTTTTCACAAAAAATAAATCGCAGATTTTCTATTGAAATTTTTCTCAGCCTCCAAGCCCGTGGCTCCGTCTAGCGGTGATGTGACGAACTTTCACACAAAATTTATTACCACCATCGATATATAAATCTGTAATATTTTATTTAAAAAGTATATATAAATATTGTTTTTTAACTCGATCATATTTTTTATATTTTTATCGACTGCTCATATTTTTATCGTAGAGAAATTTTTCCTCAAAAAAAATTTGATGGTTTTCGTTACTCGAAGACAAGACTGCAAGCTTGGTCGATAAATTAGTACATATATTTTATCAGAGTAGGTTACATATATATGTATATAAATATTATATATATATATATATATATATGTGTATATAAGAGTCTATATTATTTTCTGAGGAGTAACAGGTGGTTGGAATTCTCGTTCTCTGCATCTTTTTATTCCTTTATTATCGGGTAAAAAGAAAAAGACCACGGTACCGCAAAGTCGGGTATGCTTAACACCTCTTAAAAGAGAACTACATAAAAGACTGCTCCGTATCATAGACAAAAAAGCTAAAAAAAGGTAAAAGGAGAAGAGGAAAACTGGGAACAAAATAAAGAAAAAGTAAAAGGATAAAAACGTTTGATACGGGGTTTCAAATAACTTTATACTATTTACGCAATTTTCTTTTTTTTTTTTTATAAAGTCTTTTATTATAAATCATACATTTTATCACACCACATTGGCTAATACTAAAATAGGCTTAAAACTGACCATTAAAAAAAATTAGTATGGAAGTCTTGGAATAATTATTTACTATTATATATTATAATTAATATTTACAATATTGTACATCAGTTTAAAGCTTTGATATTTTCAAAATTCCATTTTGAAATTAATAAGAGCACTTTTTTTTTTTCAATCGATTAAATTAAATTCGGAAAAAAAATTATCACGAAAACCTTAAAAACTAAACCCGTACAGGCAAACCAAAAGGTCTTTTAGTTGATATACAGAAAATAAAATGTAATAATAAATTTTCTAGACTAATTTTGTGGTAGAAAACGTCTGGAGATCACCAGGGTCTCCACATATCGGCATTCGCCTGGGAAGAGGCTGCAGCGGGGGGGTTTGTTACGTTTCTATTTTTCGTGGCGAGATTCGATCTTCCGGACAAGTCTTCGACTGAATGTGCGAACTCCTGTCTGGTTGAATGAAGCCCGGAATTGATGGACGAGGAGCTTGAGGCTTCTGAGTACTTGGGCCTTTTTTCGGAAATGACAAGAAGACCATCGGAATTGTGTCTTTTCAAATCCTTTCTTTGAAAGGCCCGATTGTAGGTTTTGTCAGTGATGACTGAAAGAGGTTGACGAACTCTTGATACTTCCTCTTCCCTTCTCGGTGCATCTGGATGCTTGGGGTCCACAAAAGCTGAGGGTGACTTCCTATCACTGCTCGAGCTGATTTGGGCCTTCTGAGTCTCCGGGGAGGAAAAACTCTTCGAGGAAGTGGAGCTGTGGTCAGCTGGGATCTTGAACCGACCTGGCGATTCCGTTTGACGATATTCCCCGTGACATTCCTCCCCAAAGCTGGATGTCGAAGTTGATGGACTCAGCAGCGGACTGTGTGATCGATGGACTGGAGTGAACGCAGAACTGGTCCTAGAAACCCGGGACTCGTTAGCTGGTGGAAAGAAGGGAAAATTCGCTGAAATTCCTGCTGACTGCGGAACCAGAAGCGCCAGTTCTCCGGTTGGTAGTCTGCTGGGTATCAACTGCACGCCACTTGGAATCTGTATCCGAGCACTGGCGTTGTTGTTCTCATCTCCACTGTGGAAGTCTCCCTGGAATCCGACCTTAACCTCCGGGAAGAGTCTCTCCGGCATATAGGGCACATAGTGGCCGTAAAAGGGCGCCATCTGCTGAAGATTGTTGACACAGTTGTTGAGGTGCGACACTAATCGCTGTTTTACCGACGTGTCCACGTTCTCGAGATGATTGACATAACGAGTGACTTCACCAGCGCATTCAGAGAATCCCGTGCGGAATTTAGTCAATACAGCTGGATCAGTTGCTACAGCAGCGCTCAATTGCTGACGCTGTACAGACTGCAAGTGCTTTACTGTCATCTCAAGTATGTCTGCTTTCTCCAGTTTGGAATGACGTGACGGCTGTAAAAGACAAACAAATGTATAAGTTAGCTTCAATTTCATAAACGAACGTCAGTATTTGTTACAAAGTATAGATAGAGAAATGACATCTAAAGGATCGAGGAAGTCAAATGCATTTAAATGTGGTTAGACGGTCCTTGTATCGATAAAATTAATATCTGACAATACGACGTAAAAAACTTGGTATTACGTGAGCGCACGCAATTTCCTTTATTAAAGATGCGGCGATCCATACAGTAGAGATGAATGAAATCCCATGTGATGAATCCATCGTGGGAACCCGTTAGTTTTCGAGGACCCATCGCCGTTTTCTTTATTCGGTTTTTTTTTATTTTAGGATTTCTTGGGTACCGAAACTGGTCCATTGGAAAAGAAGGAGAAGAAAAAGAAGAAGACAAATAGAAGCGAATGGGAAAAGAGAGGGAAGGAAGAACCCAGAGCAGGTTATTCTTTAAATTCCCTTAACCAGCCCTTTGGCCACCAATAGGCGATTCAGCACTCGTGTGTGTAGGATCCGTGTCTATGCCTATAAATCCGTGGTACAATTAGAATGTTCGGGCTTAGTATTGGACTATTTCTGGCTCACTTTTAACAATATTTCTTTATGTATATTCGTTTTTCTCTAGCGCCCAACTCGGGCACCTTGACAACACAATAGGCGTGGGAGTCGTGTAGCTCGGGCTCGGTTACACATGTCGTTTAAAGAGTTACTGTGTGTGGGAACCTGCTCTCGGCACTCGGAAATAGAATACACTTCATTCATTCATTCATTCGCTTATTACACCACTACATACTATCCGGCTAAATATAACTCAATTAAAATTTTCATTACCCTCAATTCTTATTCCCACCTCCATCTTTCTATCCGTATAAAAACAACATATATGGTCAAAATATATGATAAATATCAGAAAATATATGTGGCGAATTTAACTATTTTCTGATATATTTTTTTTTATACTAAAAAATATAATATTCATCATATTCGAGTCCATATATGTTTAGTATATATAAAATATATATGTCAATCATATACGAAAAATATATTTTCATCATATATGAAAATACATATTCTTGTCATATACAAAAACTATATTTTTATCATACATAAAAATATATATTTCTATCATATATGAAAAATATATTCTGATCATATATAAAAACATATATTTATATTGTGTATGGAAAAAAAAAAGTTTCTTATATATATGACCCATTCCAATTAAATTAGATATAAATTTTAATATACTCTTTAAATTGCAGATAAAATTATCGAAATTAGTTAATTTGAAGCGAATATATAATATACCCATATACATATACATACACCGAATAAAATATATGCTTAAATATAACAAAGAAAATATATGGTGGCATATATAATATAAATTATATGCTACCATATATTTCATTTCATATAAAAATTTTATATTTTTTGAATATAAAAGGAAATATATCAATACAATATATTATAAGGTAAATGTAAATGTATATATGGCTTAATATAAAAAACATATAAGTTACATATATGGAATACATATATTTACTACTGTATATAATTTTATATTAAATCGGCGAAAATCTCTATATGATTTTTTATAATATACAATATAATATATCATATATTTTTTTGTTGCAAACATATATGATTTTATATATTTTAACCATATATTGTTTTTTCATACGGGTAAGGATCGAGTCCGAGACCAAGTCTAAGTCTAAGTCCAAGTCCGTCTAGAAAAAAATATTCCCGCTGATCTACTGAATAAAGGAATCGATAACAATCGGATGTTAGCTCGTACCGCGTGAAAATCCATTTCGGGCGGTCTCTTGTAACGTGAGATGATTTTTTTACGCTTCTTATATTTTCATATTATTATTTTTTTTCTTGGGTTCATTTCTTAGGGATTATTTTTCAGTTTAGTTTTTTTAATAATTACTCGGTTCCCACGGAGGCGGAGGGGGCGTTACGTGCAAACCGACCAGTCAAAATGGACAGACACTACATATGTGTTTTGTATATATATATATGTGTGTGCCCGGGATAGTATACTAGGTGGATGTGAACAGAAATCGAGCAGGTAACGGAAGTCATCTGGACGCAGGGGCATGTCCTGAGGCCTTTGGAGACGTTTATAAGCCAATTCAATTATATGTTTATATAAAGGGTTTTTGTTGTGATAAACCCAGCGTTTAATCATTTAATTCGATCGTTTATTAAATCAAATAGATGCTTTTTCTAGCTAAGGGCGGCTATTATTTACTAGCCTGGACTTAATCAAATACGTAAATGGTCATTTCCGTTTGTTTGATACTATTTTAATCTCCGGAAAAAATTATTTATACCGGCCAAGATTGAAAATTTTTTTTTTGATCTGTCGTCTACCCAAAAAAAAATTCGAGGTTTTGTGAAAAAAAATTTTGAAAATTTTAAATCTAAATTATTCCCGGGCTCTACAAAAAGGGAAACTGAGGTAGAATGGTCACCCGGAAGTTCGGTAAAAAAATTGATTTTTGATTGCGAAAAATTTTGGAAAGATCCAGGGTAAAATGGGTCAGCAAAAAAATTTTCTAATTCCATAAGACCTCGAATTTTCCCATCGATTTATCAACCCATGGTTTGAATAAAAAAAAATTTTTTTTCAAAAAAAATACTTACGTCTTTTTTCATGGCTTCCAAAATAAGACTTTTTAATTCATCAAGGCACTGATTTATTCTCGCTCGTCTTCTTTTTT
Source organism: Microplitis demolitor (assembly GCF_026212275.2). Taxonomy (NCBI): domain Eukaryota; kingdom Metazoa; phylum Arthropoda; class Insecta; order Hymenoptera; family Braconidae; genus Microplitis; species Microplitis demolitor. The sequence continues at coordinate 18,257,905 of NC_068553.1, forward strand.
CCATGATCGGTTTATTACTCTGTAATATATCGATACATAATTAGCTTTGATAATAAATTAATAATTAATTACTTATAAAAAATTTAAGTGACCAAAAAAATTTTAATTACGCAATACGCAAAAATAAAAAAAAAAATTTACCCTACGCAATTCCGCTTTGGACATTCCAGACTGGGTTTGTTGGTCAAATTCTTCGTCGCTGCCTGACATTTTGTACTTGCAGTAATCCACCATTTGTTGGATGAACAACACCAAATAAATAAATATATAACTTATATTTAAATAAAAAAAACAACACACTTAGAACTCGAGACAGATCTAAATCAACACAACACACACTAGCTTAATATTTAATCTTTTCTTATCAACCAGACAAATTATCTGATAGTGATGAGGTATCCAAGTGATAGTGCCGCGGTTCGGACTAAAGTAATTTGAAATTAGGAGATCGTCGGATCGGAGATGTTCCGAGTCGGCGAGTAACTGTTTGACGTTTTCGGACTCAAAGACCGCATGCCAATGCATCCGAGACAAGGGAGGGGGCTCAGACCGATTTTCAAGGGAGGGGCAAGAGAGGGGTGGGGGCGCACAGCAGTTTAGCCCTCCTGAGACCTGTTGATGTGTGGGAATTCACGCGGCGACACATGGGACATTCCTTGACATACGTAGATCACGCTATATATACTTTATTTTGTGGGAACTTTAATACTATTTATGTTAGACATTATTATTATTGTTATTAATTTGTTTATTTATAGATTTGGATGTAATTAAATTTATTCTTAATTATTTAAGGATGTCATTAAATTTTTTACCGATAATTTTGATTAAAATTTTTTTCGTCAATGAATTAATAAATAATATGAGTTTAAATGTCGTAGACCAGATAATTTTAAAATTTTAAATAAATAGAGGAATAATTTAAAAAAATTATATTTAAAAAAAATACACTTACTAATTACTAAATTTTTTAAATGCCCATTTTTTTAAAATTCTATTTTATTAATTATTTATTATATTAATTAATAAATTTAAATTTGCATATGTCTGCGACATTTAAACTCATGAATTTAATACAAAATTTAAAATCAATTTTCATGAATTTTGAATTTAAAAAATGGTGGGAAATTTTTAATCTAATGGACTTTTGTTTATTAATGAAAATACAGTCGGTAATTTATTAATGAAATTAATTAATGATTTTTTATTGGAGGAAGTTTTCATGAACCTAAAGTTAACAGACAATAAAAAAATTTTTCGGATTTTATTTTTGAAAAATAAATTGCAAAAAAATTAAAAAATAAAAATATGCGCGTGTAGAAAATTTAAAAAATTATAGGCGCAATTTTTCGAAATATTTTTTGTTAGCGGGAAAAGATTTATTTCAAAATTTAGTTAAAAAAATTTTGGAAATTTTAGAGTAATTAAATTCAGTTATTAATTATCAAAAGAATTTGTCCATAATTTAAATTTTTTCACTTAAAAAATTATCAAAAACTAAAGTAAAGTAGCGAATTGTCCGCAAAAAAAAATTTAAATTAAAAAAGAAAATATATAGAATTCTCACAAGCGGAGCAATAAAAATATGTCTAATGATAAAATATTCACTAAATGTACTGTCCATTTATTTACAATAAGCCCATAAAAAATGAAGAAGTACAAAGAGTTGAGTATATTTGTTCACATATATCCATATATATATAAATTTGTTAAAATAATAAATGCGTGCAGTCAGATGGATCGTACGATAGAGTGGACAGGATGTCGGCGAGCGTAAAAGCATGCGATAGACATATATAACACCAATATACCTCATCATCAACATCAACCTCTACTTCCATATCCACATAAATATAAATATATAAATACATCGCTTTTACTCACACACACAAATTATCATTTCAAACTTATTTTACAAATACTCCCCGTTTTTTATTCAACTCCATCTCTGTAGACCATCACATATCCATACACACACACACATATATATATATATATACATATATATGAACTACGCATGCCGTAAGTGTGACCAGCGTGCGCAATATGATTTAACATTAGCGTAAGACTTTTTCATCAAAGATCTCATTTCTTATTTTTTTTTTGATAAAAAAAAATTAATAGATAAATTAATTAATATTTAATTAAAAAAAAAAAACAGATTTTTTTCGGACGTACCCGTATGAAAAAACAATATATGGTTAAAATATATAAAATCATATATGTTTGCAACAAAAAAATATATGATATATTATATTGTATATTATAAAAAGTCATATAGAGATTTTCGCCGATTTAATATAAAATTATATACAGTAGTAAATATATGTATTCCATATATATAACTTAAATGTTTTTTATATTAAGCCATATATACATTTACATTTACCTTATAATATATTGTATTGATATATTTCCTTTTATATTCAAAAAATATAAAATTTTTATATGAAATGAAATATATGGTAGCATATAATTTATATTATATATGCCACCATATATTTTCTTTGTTATATTTAAGCATATATTTTATTCGATGTATGTATATGTATATGGATATATTATATATTCGCTTAAAATTAACTAATTTCGATAATTTTATCTGCAATTTTAAGAGTATATTAAAATTTATATCTAATTTAATTGGAGTGGGTCATATATATAAGAAACTTTTTTTTTTCCATACACAATATAAATATATGTTTTTATATATGATCAGAATATATTTTTCATATATGATAGAAATATATATTTTTATGTATGATAAAAATATAGTTTTTGTATATGACAAGAATATATATTTTCATATATGATGAAAATATATTTTTTGTATATGATTGACATATATATTTTATATATACTAAACATATACGGACTCATATATGATGAATATTATATTTTTTAATAAAAAAAAGAATACATCAGAAAATGGAGTTAAATTCGCCACATATATTTTCTGATATTTATCATATATTTTCACACATATTTTAACCATATATGTTATTTTTATACGAGTAACCTTATTGTGACAATAATTATCAGATAACAAAAAAAAACATATTAAAGTACAATTAGAATAAAAGTCCATATATTTAGACCCTAGAGCATAGTCTAAAGTCTATAGACAGTATGGAGTCCAAAGTCCATAATCTTTAACAGTAGAGTCTAAAGGTCATTTTGTTTGTATCGGGACATAGACGGTAAAACTGTTTACAAAATCAGTAACTACCTATTACTTATTTCTAACACTGTCCATTATATCCCACAGTAATAAAAAATGAAGATAAAATTTTTCTCTACCACGACTCCATCCAAGAATTTTTACCTACGACATTCATAGTTTTGTTGGTTATTTTCATTTAAGATTTTACGACCACTATTTTTTTTTTTTTGAACACGAGCTAGTATTTTGATTTATTGCATCACGCTATGATCTATTTTTTTTTTTTTTATAAATAAATTTTAGTAGATGTAGATCTTATTTTTTTTTTTAAACACTTGAACAATTAGCGCACTAGCCTGCAGCTGTATGAAATGATATCTTTTAAATAGATTTTTATTTAATTGAAATAATGAAAATAATATTTTAAAAAATTCCACTTAGCTTTATCGCCTTTGTAATAATAATAATAATAATTATTATTATTGTTGTTATTATCTCAATGAGATCATTTTGTTTTTTTCGTACAATAGAAGTTATCAATTATCGCTTACGAAAGTCGAGCAGATGCATTAGTCGTGCACGTGTTTTCAAGTACAAATTTTTTTGTTTTTTTTAGAATTAATATTTTTACCTTGAAAAAAAAAAAAAATATTTGAAAAAGTATGAATTACCGTAAGCTTTAAGTTTATGGTTTTATTGAGGGTACCAATAAATACTATACAATAAACTCATAATAAGGTACTTAAGAGTAAATTTTTGTCCTCGAAACTGGTATCTGTTGGGTCGGAAATAAAAGTATTTAGAGAAAAAAAATTCTAGTGTAAACACGAAATAAAAAAAATTAATTGATTTATTTTTTTAAGAAATATTTGAAGTCAAAATTTAATTGAAAATAATCTAATTGGTCCCAACTTGCCCCCCCATGCCCTAAAAAAAAAAAAAAAAATTAATTTACTCTACGGAATTTTTAGTCACAAAAGAAAATGAAATTTTCAAAGAGTCTAGACTTTAACTCGCTTGAAAACTGAATCATGTGAATATTTTTTAACAGGACAATTTTTTTCTTTAATTTATCACTAGAAAGAAAGTTGCTATAGAAAAAAAAATTTTAAAATAATTGATTTTATAGTTTTTCGAGCCCACGAAAAATTTTCCGATTTTCGAAACAAAAAACTAATCTTAGGGCAGTGAAAAGGCGACCTTCTAATTAACCCGAGATTAAAAAGCGGACATGCTTGACCGTCTGAGCTCCCACGTCTGAAAATCTCACGAAATATAATAAACCAATACCCGGGTTCCGGATTCGGAACGCCCATCCTTTACGCTCTATCTGCTCTTGCTTTTCACTTTGCCTGGTAAAAGCGTCTGCATGCACCTGCACCTCGCACCCACGCTTTTCTATACACCCTAGTCTATATATACTACTATAGATAGAGTACCCAAGATTCTATTACATCTATCCTGCTGGGATAGTGTCGGAAGGAAATCCCGAATCTACTTCAATATCTTCACTTCCGTTTTTTATTCTACAGCCCCTCCATTTCATACTTGACGAATTCTCATCCTACTATTTTTATCATTTAAATATGTCATGTTTTAAATCCACAAACCAACCCCAATTTCATAAACAAAAATAACCAGACGTTATTTTTTTTTCTCTGTCTCTGTAATTAAAAATAAAAATAATCCGTGAGAATTTTTTTCAGATGCTCTATTTTATTTTTTTACCTGATATACTTCCGGTCCATAAAAGATCAAATATATATATCATATATATATTTTAGGTAGCTCGGGGTAAAATGGGACACTGTTTTTCTGGCAAATAAAATTTTTTATTTTTAAAAATTCTGTTACAATTTTCCGAAAAAATTGGGGCTTTTTTTTTTTTTTTTACCAAAAATTCGGAAGCTGCCTTTTTTGGAAATATTTATTTTCCTCGAAAATATTTTAAGAGACCGGAAATAGATGAAAGTATATATATTTATGTATACAATACTTATATTCTATTTGATAAATTATTTCATCACGCAAATTTTTTTTAATCCTCTATTTCCTTAACTTCCTTCCTTCCTTCCTTCCTTCCTCAGTTTGCAGTTCCGATGCAACAAAAATCACCTGGCGACTATTCCCACGTTTCTGCAATCACCCTTCATATACTGGCTTACAATACGTCCTGATGTACATTACGTACCTAACAGGGATTGGATCCCATATCCCATAGAGTGAAAAAGACAAAAAACGGCCTCGTGCATCGATTATGTGACCACTTACGCGTGGCTGACACACGTAAGACTTGCGACCCTCGATCCAAAATTCCGACACTTTTTTTTATTCATATAAAAATGTAAATATAAAAATTCCCAAACTGCCAAGTCACTCCTCAGGTAAAGCCGAACACTTTTTTCCAGATATGAATTTCTTTGTTGAAAAGTGGAAAGAGTTCTCATATACTCTTCAGAGCTCGTGGGAGGTTTTGGCTGTGGGAATTTTTCTTCGGTCTATTTGTTAACTTTACTTTTGTAACAAACTAAATAAATCGCGGATTTAGTGGAAATAAATTTTAATTTTGTGTTGTCAGTCAGCTATCAGCTTTCAAAGTAATTCGATATGTTTACTATCAGCTGTTTTTCCTTCATTTCCTTTATTGCCGACGGAAATTTATGTGACGAAAAATGCTGTAGGGTTAAGCGATAAATATTTTTCTTAGTTAAAAGTAAAAATTATGAGCGAGTTTAAAATTTGTCACATAATAAATTAGGAAAAAAAAAATAAAGTTTGTAAAGACTGACTTTGAACAAAATTTTAAAATAGAGGGAAAGATTTTTTTTTCCAAAAAATAAAAATGCATACATGCAAAATTTTATTTTTCCAAAAAATAAACTAGCATGCATGCAGAATTTTATTTTTCCAAAAAATAAACTAGCATGCATGCAGAATTCGGTTTTTCCAAAAAATAAACTAGCATGTGTGCAGAATTTCGTTTTTCCAAAAAATACAATTGTATGCATGCAGAGTTTTTTTTTCCAAAAAATAAAAATGCATGCATGCAGAATTTTTTGGAAAAATTCGACTAAGTAGTGAAATAGAGCCAATGGTAAAAATCAGTTCTGCTTTAATTAATCATTATAATTTTTGGGTTATAGTAACAATTATAGATTCCGTCAGTGGTTTAAGTTGATGATCGTTCAATACCAAGCAAATATGAAGCGAACTCGAATATAGCCACTACACCTTGCATCTTAGAGCCGTCGTATTACATGTTGGTGAGAACAGTCGGCGCTACGCGTTCCCACCAGCTCTCGGTCATCTTCGGTCGCCCTTCGTGAGTCCCCGTCTGCCTGCCGATACTCTAGTTCTCTTTGTCTCTGTTGTTTTGGTCCCGTCTGCTCCGATCCCCAATTTAGCAGACCGAGTGAGCGAGAAAACTCGTGGAGGGGGGCTTCGAGTGGGTCCAGCTTGTACTGGGTCTCATCTGGGACCTGGGCCTTGAACCCCCTCTCCCTCCGGTCTTGCCACTAACAAATCTAGCCAAATAACTATCGCTGAGTGTTTGGATAATTTTTTTCCGTACTGTTGATTGTTCGTTACTTAAATTACCGACGGCACGGCAATAAGAGAATACCGGAATGAGACTCAGCTGATTACTTTGTTGGTGAGGTAGCTTTATGTAAATTAATGTAACGTGTTACAGGAAATATCCTTAGTATTACGCATATCATATGCATATTTATTATTGATAGCTGGGAATTTGTCACTAGTTTTGTCTTGTTAACATTCACTAAAACCGGCTTAAAAAATCGAGCTGTGAATAGTTTATAGATACGGATAGTGTGAGAACTCTTTTGCTAATGCCCATTTTTACAATTTTTTTTTTTTCTTCTTTTCGTCTTAAATAAATATTGTGAAAGTTTACGTGTTCGTTGGCATTCGCGGCGTTTAAATTAAATCTAACGCCTTTTTAAATTATCGACATAAATCGATAAAAAAATTTAACAAATTAACGCCCACTTTCCAAATCTGTCGTCATAAAACGTCAGAAATTTTTTTTTCATTTATTTCATTATCAAAAAATAGAAAAAAAAATTCTACAACTTCAGTCCAAAGACGAATTGATAAAAATTGCTGATTTTTTGAAAAATTTCTTTTTCATTTAAGACGCAAAATTTATTTCCTACTGATACGATGATTTGAACCTAAGTTACAAAATGTAAAGGCAGCCGATTTCCGAAGGGTGAAAAAATCAATTTTGGATTGATGCCCAATGGGGGGGGGGATAAAAAAAAACAAGGACGCGTGACGCTGGGCCCTAGAGATACTGATGTATTAAAGGGGCCGGATCCGATTGTGTGGCTCTGATGGGGAATATAGTGGCAGGAAGAGAGGGTATACAGAGCAGAGAAAGGACAATGGATTACGTTAGACGGTTTTCTTGCGATCTAAAAGAAAGAGGGGACGGCACGCGACCAACGTCACCTGCCGTACACAACTTTTATACTACACACTTAATACAACAAACCAAGGTCGTTTTATCGATTTTTCTTATTGCCACGTACATCTAAATGCAGCTGCATTACATCTACGTCATGGTTAGTGCCCTGGTCACCGATCCGCGTCGCCTTTAAGTGTTCAACATCAGACATATGGCATAAACGTTGAGATTCCTTAACCATTCTTATTGTTTTCTTGTAATCTCTGCCTTCCTTTTCAGTTTGATTTCATTTTTACACAGGATGCCTTTATTTAACGTTTTTCAAACCGATTTTTTAACTCACCGCACTCAAAATGCACACCCCGGAATTAAAAAATGATTTTTATTTCTCTGCTCTGCCTATTTAAGAAAATTTATCAGTTTTTAGTGTAAAATATCTTTACTTAGTTATTTTACACACCTTTTTATTTATGGTGTGCATAACACCTTGGTGTGCATTAGAACACCAGACAAAATTTATTAGACTTTACTAAGTACAGAAGACAATATGACAAAAAATTAAATTATTTAATAATTAGTGCACACACTAGTCGAGGTGTGCATGACATGATGGTGTGCATTAGCAATTCAGGCGAAATCTATATATATTAGACTTTACTAATGACAACAATATGACAAAAAATTTAATTATTTAATAATTAGTGCACAAACTAGTCGAGGTGTGCATGACATCGTGGTGTGCATGAAATAATTCAGTAAGATCTTAAAAATTTTATAAAATACAAAAAGTAGCCTAAAAAATAACATTATTTGGTAAATAGTATACACACGTCTGAAACCGGTGTGCATTACACAAGGGTGTGCACAAAAAGTTTTCTATAAAATCTTGCAAACTATAATAAACATAAAAAATGGTATAAGAATAAGTAATAAAAGAATCTTTTATCCAGGTGTAAATCTACGCGTGCCGATTCTTTTCCCACGTGTTTGACGTCACGGCCTAGATTCCCCTATTATTTAACTTTTGCGAATGCAGATGATCGCCACGAGGATCTTAGATCCTACATATCTGTATGTATATGTATATACCAACAATGAGCCCTTTCTATTCTCTTATTTTCGTACCCCTGTATAGGAATTCGGGTCCCACGAGTCGATCATGTGGCTACGTCACCTGGGCATGACGTCACATGTGTTCTTCGCTGGGGTGCTAAATGCGCGGGAATCTCTACCTACATATGTTTTCATTTATGAAAGATGCCATGGGGGAGTTCCCTGGTATTTTTTTTTTCTTTATTGTCTCATGGTATTTGGGGTAATCGGCACGTATGGGGGTACTTTTTTACAAACTTTGTCCGCCGTGAGATTTTACAACAGATGCATTTTATTAATTTAATTATTTAACCGTTTCATCATATAATTAATTAAAAAAAAAACTGAAACAAATATAAAATGACTATAAATTTTATATACGAGTAAATTACAGGTGTCTTAGACGACATATGTTTAATTAAATACTGTGGGAAAATTTATTAATTTATGGCAAATAATTTTCCTTCCAGTTTTAAAGCAGCAGATTTACAGATCAAGATGGCGACCATGGAATACTATTTTTGATATTTTATAAAATTATTTCAACAAAGAAAGTATTTGGTTGTGAAAACAATATAATATATATGATAGATATATATGGGTATTCTTTAAATATATATTGGACCAGCGTGAGAATCGCGATGAGTTATCAGCATAATTCCCATGGATGCCTCAACACCTGGCACACACGAGCAGTACCTGTGGTGTACCCAGTATTGAAGTAAAAAATATGAATCGGGGTTGGCAAGTAGGGGTAGTAGATGTTACTATACGGGGACAATAATTTTACAATTATGGCTACGTCCGGTGAGGCTGCATATAAACAAACACACACACGCACACACGCGCGCCTATTGAGTCTAGTGACAGATGTCTATAATTTTTTACATATACATATACTATTTCGAATATTATTTTACAATCAATCAGTCATCGTTTTATCGAAAATTAAGTAATACTTTTTTTAAATATTTGTATCAATAAATCATTTTCAAAAATTTCATTTTACCCTGTCGCGATTTAATTTATTTTTAACCTCTTGTGGTAAAAAAATTTATCAAAGAAATACTCATGTATGATAAATTAGGAATACTGTGGCATGTTACCGACAGTTAAATATTTTACCGAGGGTCGATAAATTTTCTTACCACGATCGGGGATGGTAAATTAGAGTTCTGTGGGCTACGGTATTTTTTTTGAGGTTCACAAATCAACTGTTAGATGGAATCGAACCCAGTCGCTTGGGTCTTGATCAATACTAGGACCAGAATGCAAATCGGCAATTACTTTAATCCCAGTAATTTTATAAATTCGTAATTAAATATAAATTGAAACAGAATTATCGTGATAAAAATTAATGCAGCACTTAAATAAAAGTAATTATTATTATAGGATTAAAAAATACAAAATTAAAGGATTAGGCTTGTTAGCGAAGTTTATGATGAAATTTGTTATTATTATTATTTTTTTTAAGTTCCAGCGTTTAGAGTAAAGGGAGCTGGAACAGAAACTGGAACTGGAGCTCGAGTGGTTTTCTAGTTGGCAAAGTTGCTGGGAACCTAATTGCTAAAATTAACTGACCTCTCTAAGAGATAACTGTTTTAGTTTAAACTTCGGTTAAACCTACGGTCAATTAAACTCTATTGCCCGAAAGAAGTTTAAATTTTTAAATTCATTCCAATAATGATTATTTAATTATAGACCCAGAGGTAAATTGAATTTTAATGATCAAATAGCAGAAACTTTTTTTTTATTTTTATTTACGCTGCAAAATCCCTAAAATTGTTTTTAGGCAATTCCAGGGTTGAGGTTGTGGTGGTTCATATATTTTGTATATACATATATACATATATACCGTATGATAGATTTTAGATGTAGAGCAAAGTTGATATAGAGGTCGTGCGCCAGACACGATCGGCTCGAGTAGGACACGTGGGAGGCATCGGCTCACGAATCGCTCCGAAGTTCTACGGGATCTTCCGAGCAACTGACGCGTGAACCACGTGTGGAGAGCGTGCCACGCGTGACTGGTTTCTTATATTATAGAGTAGGGGTTAGAATATTATTTCTATCTCGTTAAAAATTTTAATTCTATTTTTTCTGACCTGAAAAAAATTATAGATTTATGTAGATCTAAATTTATCATTATTTAGATCTCAAAATTATGCTCGAAATTGATCATACATATATATATATATATTAGGGTGACCCAAAAGTGACTATTTTTTATCGAGTCTCATAAAAATTTTTTAGTTTCAAATATTTTATGAACCCGCTCGAAAATCGGTTCATTGAAAAATTTTTAAATGATGAAGAATTTTGAAAATTAAAAAAATGATTGAAATCAGCAATTTTTTATTTTAAACTTTTTTTTTCTTATGGCAGCAATAGTTAGTATCTGTATAATCACGAGTATGCTGAAAATTTCAGCTGAAATATTTGAATATTTGAACATCGCTCAAGAATTTTGAATATTTCAAATTTCCCTCCATTAATTTGTATCGTAATGAAAAAAAAAAAAAAATAGAAGCGGCATAGAAAAAATATGTTGAAAAATTTTAATTCTGAGCTGAAATTTTCAGTAAATTTTTTAAATTTACCTGACGAATTGAGACATGAGATAAAAAGCTGCGTCACGAGGGCAATAACACAAAGAAAATTAATTTAAGGAGGAAAAATTTTCTGAGCAAAAAAATTCCATAGCTATAAAAGTTGAGTATAACAGCGACAGTAATGACAATACGGAAAACTATAAAAAAATTTGTGGAATTATTTAATTCCATAGAATTGTGATAACTGGCGGTTGAGCAAACGCTTTGAGAATGAAACCCGTCAAGATGAAATCAGTACTTACTGGACTCGACATGTAGTTGGACGGACGGGAGCAAATAAAACCGCGACCTTGTCTGAAGCTTTTTCCTCTAGTAAAAGTTAATTCTTAGCTTTTTTTTAATACCAACCCAGTACAATACGGCGTACGTCTGACAGGGCAATGTGTCCGGTATTTTGATGAGGACGCAAACTTATAAGCTGGTTGCTCACAATTACAATCACAGTAACGGCACACAATGACGATCCTTTAAAGTGGAATTACTATTTGAATTAGCCGTGAAAGCAGGCCCTAATGATTCTTAAAGAGCAAAACACGTTAACCAACACCGGGATATTCTTTGGCTTTGTAACAAACCGCCGTTAATGTTTTGAACCTGGACGAACGAAAAAAACATCAAGCAAATTATAAAATAATAAAAGTAGGAATTTGATTCCGACATTTTTTGTCACGATCTATAAAAGGATAATGAGTAATTTTGTATTCGGAAATCAAGTTTCCATTCATGTTTCACCATGGGGTCATGAATTTACACGAGTAATGTGGAAATACGATTTACAAGAAGTTTTATGATGTCTACGGTTGTATACAGAGCCGAGTACAAATTAAATGTGTTGCAGAAACGGAAGTCGCTGCAAGAAAATCGACATGTGATATCGTAATCTTTGACTTTTTTTCTCTTAATGCCTTCCGCAAGACGTCTGTGGCTCCGTCTGTGCCTGGCTTCAGCCAGAATATACTTTTTAATGATTTATTCATGAACTAAAAATATTTAGCGAGTTCAATTAAATTCTACATGTAAGAATTCAAAATGGGAGCTGTTATGAAAAATTCAATAATTTTTTTACACGACTTTTCATGGCTGAAAATCAATCTGCTAGGGTTTATTTTCTTCGTAGGAGTGTCTAGTTTAATACAGAATCAATTATTATTACCAAGGTGCCGGATATCAAGTAGAGAATTTCGAAAAACTGAAATCAAATCTGGCCAAAATGTAGAAAAGTCTGCTATTGGAATTTTGATCAATGTTTGGGTGACTTAAAATCAACTTGCTAGGGGTCATTTTCTTCGTAAAAGTCTCCAGTTTAATGTATAATCAATGATTATTGCCAATAGATCGAGTACTAAATAGAGAATCTCGAAAAACTGAAATCAAATCAGGCCGAAATGTAGAAAATTCTGCTATTGGAATTTTGATCAATGTTTGGGTGACTTAAAATCAATTCGCTAGGGGTCATTTTCTTCGTAAAAGTGTCTAGTTTAATGCAGAATCGATGATTATTGCCAATAGATCGAGTACTAAATAGAGAATCTCGAAAAACTGAAATCAAATCAGGCCGAAATGTAGAAAATTCTGTTATTGGAATTTTGATAAATACTTGGGCGGCTTAAAATAAATTTATTCTATCCAATTTAAATTATATTCATGGCAGATAAACCTGGAACGAAATCCTCAAACCGTGAGTAGTCCGTTTCATAATAAGAAATTCATAAAGAATGCGATAATCTCTAAACATCTTGAAATAGATTAAAAAGCGATTTGCTGGTTAAAATAACATTTGTAATAAAAATTCGTTTACCTTGAGCCTTCTCTGTTAAACAATATCCGTAAATATAAATAGGATGGTAAAAATGGCTTGGTTATATAAATGTATATATATATGTATATAAATACATAAACAGAAATCCAGGAGTTGAAATAGTGGATTTTTATTTCCATCCAAGTCGAGTGACTGTTGGCGAGATTTGCGCCATCGTAAATTCATCTTTTAAGCCGAGCTGATCGTCTTTCAGCTCAACACAGCGCAACGTCTACGTCTCTTATATACATTAGTGAGGCGGATACTTCTTAGAGGCTATTGAGATTCATTTATTATTCAGATTTATAGCCCAGCTCGGAGTGACTCCCACAGATCGGCAGGTCTTTGCAACTCTCGGGCAGGAGCTGTACATACATATACTCATACATATCTATATACATATACATATATATGGATGCGGGGATAAGTGTGCAGGGGCATCTGATCCCAGGATATTATAGAGAAAGAAGAATCGTACCACGGACATGCAAGAAGGGCCGTCTTGAGCTTCAGTAAATTCGACGTTTTGCATACGACACGATCTTGGCCCCGATTTGAATGAAACCGGCATAACAAGCCGCCCTCGACGGAGGTCCCGCGACTCGGCTCGCGGCCATCACCGAACCACGATTCACCATGAATTTAACCATCATTGTTACCGTTGGCTCATTCTTTGTCTTCCTTTACATCCTTACTCTCGAGCTATAATCCCTCAGCATACTGTATGCTATATACTAAATATATAACCCGGCATCAACTGGACAACCCACCGACGGAAAAAAAAACGAAATACTCGCTGAAGATGCCCATCAACCGCCCGCAAATAAAAAGCGTAAGCGGCGTTTTTAAATTTCCGTGAAATCCCTGCTGGCCACCTGTTCGCTGACTTGGACAATCTCCCGCGTCTTATACTGGAGAATGCCTTGAGCTCTTAGCTTGCCACAGCCTTCGGTACGGGATCTGAGCGCGAGTCCTTGTGACATGTTATATGCGAGCGTAATGTGAATGTAGATGAGAGAAATCCAAGAGCCACTACCAGATATGTGGGGATTTTTTTCGTCACCAACAGCAGAGGAACCTCCGCGAACGGAGTCCGGAATACGGACAGACACGTGGACGACAGTATCGGATTGATCAGAAACCCAAGTGAACCCAATTATCCAATGGAATAAAAGACCTCACCAGATTTATTGTTCGAGGGAACCGTTCGCTTTGTTTTTTGATAAATGCTATATTCTATTCTTCTCTCTTCCCACTTTAGGGACGACCGGAATTCTCTTTCAGAATGACTGAATTATTACAAAGGTGGTGGTGTCATTTCTTCTAAAAGTCAAAACTCATTTGATTTATGCCCCGTTCGGATTATTGAGCCTCCAAAGATCGGAATCCGAGTTGCAGAATGAAAAGTTAACTCGTTGAAAAACCTAAATTCGAGTTAATCACCTAATTATTTGTTGGCCATTTAGTTGTTTTACCAACTACAGACACCGAATTCCATCTTGAATTGGAATGTTGTCGGTTAGTTAGCTTATTTTCAGGCAAAGTATTTACGTCAGTGATGAAACGAAAAAAAAAGGCGACTCGAATGTCTTGAGTTTGAATTCCGCGAGAGGCGAGAGAGCGTGCTTGGAGATATGCAGATCAAGTAAATGTACATTTGGACAGACGCAGGTGGCTGTCAACCAAAGGCAAACATACTTTACCGCAAAAGGGCCCAAGTGGACGAGTCCCCTGACGTCTTTGGGCTTCGCCGCCGGGGCTGTCCACCAGAACCCAGTCAACCCAGCAAGAACCTAACAGGCTGGATATGCTAACTGACGCCTTAGAGGGCGCTGATTGAAGTATTTATTGCCCTCCAAGGTTTTGCTGCTGGTACTCCTTAAGCTCTCGTATGTCTCTGTAATGATCCGTTTTGCATCAGACTCATCTGAATTCTCCCTTCTTCCCGATCTGTTCTTCATTCTGTCAGGCCAACACGCCAAAGCCCCACTTCGACACTCGTGTCACCACATAATTATCCACCTTTTATATTCCCAAGACCAAAACCTTCAAAATTTCATTTTTACCAGGCTATCAACGGTTGCAGTTTTAACCAGGTCGCCCGTCGGGGTCCTGTCACACTGGCGTTATTTCCCAAAGTTTCAGCCCCCAAAGTCGGGCCTGCTTCAGACAGTTGAAGACAGGAATGCAATATTAAGTACTTTACATTCCTCACATGGGTTCTTTATCGCGTAATTCGCTTTCTCGAGTTGTCTGCTCTAATTCCAATGTAATTACTCTTTTCAGTGGGTTGTTGCGAGTACTTATACTCCAGTCTTTTATTCTTTTCATCAAGTAAGTACCCAGTATCCGAACGTAGGGCAGATCCCTGGACACAGATTGTAGCATATAAATAACCAACCGCGCACACAGCGCACACATTCCATCCAAACTAAGGCAATTAAACAAAAGGTAGTTGGGCTGCTAATTGAGACGTACCCATTTACTAAAATCTCTTCTCCTCATCATCCAGCATCATGCAACCGGCTATTAACGCCCGACAAATACGTTTATAATTGTTATGCCATTTTTTAATTACATACCACAAACAATATACGTTGTTTGGAAACGAGTTAACTATCTATCAAAAATGACTAATCGTTTAATAGCCAATTTAAACCTTCAATAATGATAATGAGCAGGTACCAAATTATTTATATATATATATATGCCGGTTTTTTAGTCGGGGATAGTATAAAAGGATTTTGTATTTTTTTTTAACCTGGGTTCGATTTAACTTTTGGAATTTATGTAGAGCCAATCAATTTGATTAAATGACACGGGATCGTCACGCTGGTGATTAAATATCCTTTAACTTGGTACCAAACCGGCCGCAGGTGTTAACTAATATATATATATATATATTCCGAAATAGCAACATATTTATAAAACATAATTTCTAAACACCAAAGGAGCAATTAACGATCGTAAATTTATTTCACTGGGTTGTTATTAAAATGGCGAATTTATTTTAAGAAATAAATCTATGGGGATCGGATCGGGCTTATAAAATATCGAATGGTTTGGGACCGGGGTAAAAAAAAGGCCCTTGTGGGAATTTAAAAAAATATCGTTTGTCATTGAGTGATTTTTTCGAACGAAATGCCAGCATCCATTCGAGTTAAACGATCCAATTAATTATGTAAACGAGCAATTGTCTAGATAGAGATCGCATGACCGGTCTGCAGTTTCCAGTCTCTGGTCTTGAGCAGCAATTTAATGAATTACGTCGCTAAGTAATTAAGTCCGCGTTATTTCGATTGAAATGGGTTAAATCATCAAGGATAACAATCTAATGTGATATAAATCGGGATTCGGTTCGACGGAGCTAAGGGAATAAGTGGACTCCATTTTTGATACACAGCTTTAAATTAATCCAAAGTCAGACATGACGACAACCGAGCTCGGGTTTGCTTTCATCCTTTTAAGCCAGGGCCCAGATCGGTTTGATTTTATAGATTCTCGCTCCGATAGCTTTGTATCGGACCGGCAGATACCGATAATTGGACGATTATTCAGAATTTATAGAAAATCTTGTCCACTTGAACGGGACCACTACCACTTTAGAGAATTCATTAGCTAATTAATGACAATTTTTGTTACAGTATTTAATTTCTACTCTTTAAAATTAGGGCAAGAGAGAGAATTTTAAACTGATTTTCGATTTTTGAAAAAAGTCGACAAAAAAAATTCTAAAAAATTTTGTCTAATTTTGAAAGCCCTCTTACTACTAATTGACCTTTCTATTGCTGGTCAATATTTCAAAATTAAATCCTTAAAATGAAAAAATTTTCGAATATTTCCAAGGAAATATTTTTAAAAATTTTTAAAGCCTTGATATTCCATTTTTTTGCAGTCAATTTACATAAATTTTGCCATACTGGCAATATGATAATTTTTTTCATCAGAGTCATTAGAGCTGGTAAAAAATTTCAAAAATTTCAGGTCTTTCTGCAAAAAATTAATTTGCTAAACCTGAAAATTTTTGTTACAAAAATAAAATCATTTAGTATCGTCTACTGCAGCATATAATTCTCAAGTGATTTAAAGAAATATAAAACAATTTTAATGCCAAAAAAAAAGGGCAAATTGATGATGTAAAATACAGTGTAGTAAAGCGCATCAAAGTTTTAGCGGCTGAAAAATTTTATCAACCAGTCGAGCGGAGGCAGGTAGAGGTCGTTAAAAAGAAATTTGCCATCGCGCATCCCCATCACGAAAAATATTTTTACAAAACAATAAAAAAAAAAAAAACAGTCAGTTCATGTGTAAAATTCCTCTATCAGACGCGTGCCCGCGAGCAGTTGATTTTAATTTGAATATAAATAAAAACAAATTTTATAGAGAACTTTACGAAAAGTTTTCATGAAAATTCTACGAGGTCTGCATTTAAATGGCGGGAAAAAACGCACTATTGATATTTTAGAATCGCGCTTAATAAATTTAATATTTATATTTATTTGTACATGTATATGTAGACATATGTAGCAGGCGGAGTTGTTATAACTAAAAAGCACGGAAAGGGCGTTGCTCGAGTATGGGTTCTGATCTCCAGTGTCGCAAAAAATACTTTATTTCAACCCTATCATTTTAAATTCATTAGTCGATTCTGGATGCAACTTATAAACGATTAAACAGCCATGACGCCTCGTCCTTAGTTTGGGGATTTTTTTTTCGAGGGTTGCTATAAAAAATTATTTATCCTCGTTTGTAAACCAGCGCGTGAATTTACTCGGTAGTATTTCAACTTTTTTTACCCCGGATGCTCTACATTGAATATTAAATTTTTTTTTCCTTATACGCGATTATTAATTTTTTTGCTGAATTTTATTAGTTCCGACAACTTGGGTATTAATATTAACTCCTCTTTAAATAAACTCGGTATGTAAATATTTAAGCTCGAGTTAATTTTTTTTTTTTTTAATAAATAATTAACTATTATCGTAATTTAAATTAAATTTAATTAAATAAATAAATTCCCGGCTTACCTCATGTTCGCCATTACAAAAATAATTAAATGAATAACCCGGCTTTGGAGGATTAATAAAAAAAAAAAAAAAAAAAAAAATGGCGATTAAAATGAAATTAAAATGAAAATAAAAATGAAAGAGGTAAAAAAAAGAGAAGCCATGAGCAAGGAGAAAAGATAATGGAGGAGCTCGTCGAGGTGGGTTTATAATGACCCATGACCTGAGCGGTAACTCACCGCCCACGTTGCACCTGCCTCGATATCTTCTTGCTTTATTGGTTTATCGCAAAAACTTGAAAGCTTTACGAACCAACGGCAAATTTCACGCGTGAACTCCGACCCGCTGTCTTTATTTTTTTTTTTTTTTTTAACATTTTTTCCTCACCTCTGCGAAAGGCATCATGGCTAAAAGATTATTAATTTTTAAATTTATTACGTAACTTTTGAATTATTTTATCGATTAGAGGCCGAGGGAAGTTTTGATTATTTTTATAGATTTTCACGATTTATTTTATTTTTGATAAATGATTCTGTTTAATTTATTTTGTGTCTTTATGAGAATTGAAAATATTTTAATAGTCGTAAAAAAAAAAAAAACTAAAAATATGCACATGTAGAAAATTTAAAAATCTACATGTGCAATTTTTTCAAATATTTTTTTTTTTATAATTTGTTGTTTTAAAAACAATTCAAAAATTATTCGACATCCGCTAACTTCAGTATCGTAAAAAATTAAATCAAAATTTTTTTCAATTTCATTTTATTCTCAAGTCAGTCAGCTTTTGCTGATTTTTGATAAAATAACTGAGATAAAAATTTTTTTGACAAAATTTCAAAATGGTCTCACGATTCCAACTTTCCCATTTTTTCTAATCTGCAGATTAACATAAAAAAAATTTTTGTGTCTCAGTTTGCTCCACTCTCTCCTTACTTAGTTTGAAATTTTTTTTTCTACATAAAAAAAAAAATAAAATATAAATTTACCTCACTCTTAATAAAAAATATAATTAATTGTTTACTTCTGAAAGCCAGTAAATAAATAAACCAAAGATAAAAAAAACAAAATGATAAATAATGCAGATGTAAAATAAAGTAATACTTAATGTATCTGTTTTGTACACTATGCATAATGATCCTATATCTCTGGGAGAGAGATTCGTGAGTGTAATCCATTAAAGTGATAAGCATTTGCTGCTTCTGAATCACGCAGTCGTACTGCGTACCGAGTTTAAACACCCACAGGATACAGATATCAATGTATTACTCTTGGACAGCATTATATATATACATATATACATGCAAGTGTATATGTATCGCAGTGACATTTAATATGACCTCGCGCAACAATTAATTAATGTCCCATCGATAACAGATACACTGGAAGCTATGCCAGAAATTCACCATGTGATTTATATATTTTTCATATTTATCATCTGAGTTAATTGACATTTTAATAAAAATTTTTTCATAGGAAATGTTACCACAATTTACAGTTTAATTAAATTTATTAATTAACTCCGTGTAATTAGGTAATTAATACTGTATTGATAATTATTATCAATGCGGATGTTATTTTGCTTTGATAAAAATTATATCATATATAATGAATCTTGATGACGTCGGAAAATGATAACATAAAGTTTATCTGTATGAGTAATTATTTCAACTGTACGCCACCTATCAGATTCTCTTGAACTAAACTCATTAAAAAATTAACATTCGTCTAACTAAAGGCTATTGTTTTTTTTTTTTTTTTTTTTTTTTAATGTAGTATTCCCGTAAAAACGATAATTAATAAATTTCCGAAAGGGGCAATGGCGCCCATGATATGATTTTTACTCTAAAGATGAGTTTCTAAGCCACCGATTATCTAAAGGTTTAAAAGTAACAATAAAGGTTCGGGCATATCGAATCTTAAATTTGATAATGCCTCACTCAAGGCAGACATTTTGCCTGTAGCTGAATAAATCTCATGAAAATATATACATATTATTCATAAAATAGTAATTTAAGTTTGTGAATTAATAATTGATGACAATAAAAAAAAATCTGCAAAACGGTTGACCCAAAATTTCCTGCTGTTTTTGAACTCAGAAAGCTCGAAGGTTATTTTGAAATTTAGCGCTCTTCGAAATCAAAAAATGTTTATTTTGTTGTTCAACCAAAAAAAAAAATACAATTAGCTGAAGGAAAATGAATTTTGTGTTACGATATCTTTGGAACGAATCAATCGATTGGAACATTCTTGGCGGCAATCGAAAAGGCTCATCAAAACTTAGAACTCAATGGATTTTGAGACAAATCGGGCAAGTATTTTTATGAGATATGAAAAAAACTCTAAAAAAAAAAATAAAATTCTTATTTTCATTTTTCGTACAAATCGTAAACTACTAGACCGATCGACTTCAAAATCTTTTGCGATCTAAATCTTGGTGAGCTCTTTCGATTGCCACCAAGCACGTCTTAATCGGTTGATTCATTTCAAAAATATCGTACGACAAAAAGCCTTCGAAAATTATTCAGGCTATTTAAGTCGTTTTGACTTAACTTCAACCTTAGATAACTTTTGAAGGAGTGAATATAGCAAAAAATGTTAAGAGACTTTTATTGTAGAGCATTAAATTTCCTTAATGAATATAAATTGACTAAAAAAAATTTTGATATTTATAGTAGTTACAAAAATCCAAAATACAAACAAAGAATTTAAAAAACAAATCAATGTTTAAGGCACGTTTACAAGGAAACGGCTCGTTTTACGCCAATTCACTAAGAGAGATTTTTTGTAGGGAATTCAATTTCCTATAAGAATATATATTGCTCAAATTTTTCAGAAATGATTTACGAGTTTTAGATAAGAAATGAAATTTCTGTCAAAAAATGAATAGTCTCAAGGATACACCTCTTAACATCAATATTAAGGGCTCAAACTTGCACAATAATTTTTTTTTGGTCATCAGGAATAATATTTTCACAGTAAGGAAAGAAAAAAAAATGTTCGATTTTTTTGGCACAGTCTAATATACATCAAGATTATATATTAAAAATTTTACCGATAATTCGTGTTGTCTTTCGTCGTAATTTTGATCCCTCTATTTAATTGCACTTATTAACATTAAAGAAAAGATAATATACAATACTAAAATTCATAAATCTATTATACAAAACTGTTATGAATGTTCGTCTCAGTTCGTTATAACCGTATTATTATGGGAAGGAGTATAACTGCAATAAAAAAAAATAAATCAGTACGCATTTATATAAGTCGTTTGGAATTAAAGAGAAAAATGTTATACCTCTGGAGTTAATTTATTAAAACATATTGCATATTGATAAGCCAGTTCACACGGTTCATTTTCGACCGCTAAAATATTAAATAAGTCAATTTTAGTTAACTGTATTTTTTGTCATACTACACAGAAAAATGTATGGTAATTACTGCGAAAAACAAAAATAAAACAGTAACATTATCCAGATTTGAGACTCGATTGAAAATAGTCGATTTTTTTGACCCAGTCTAATATATAGATATATGTACACTGTTTTATTTACATGGTTTTCGTTTTTTAAGAATGAGAACAATGCTCGCAAAATATAGGAACCATTTCTATAAATTTCTTTCGTCTAATAAATAAAATAAAAGTACATCACCTTTAGCAGCACAATTTTCGTGAGCTTTTATACTCGTCTCTGCCTGTTCTTCTGGCAGTGCTATTCGTACCTGTTTTCGTATGTTGTCTAGATTGATTTTATTATCTTTATCGAACTAAAAAAACGTGTCTTTATTAGAAATTCATTTTTTTAAAGTTATCCCGGGTCAAAATATCTACACGGAAAAAAATAACCAGTAGTAGCTACCGATTGCCAATCGGTAGCCGCTACCGGAAAAATCGGTAGCTGTTACGGAAATAATCAGTAGTGTCTACCAAAAAATAATCAGTAGTATCTACCGAAAAATAATTGGCAGCTGCTACCGAAAAACAATCGGTAGTGTCTACCAAAAAATAATTAGTAGTGTCTACCAAAAAATAATTGGCAGCTGCTACCGAAAAATAATCGGTAGTGTCTACCAAAAAATAATCGACAGTATCTACCGAAAAATAATTGTAAGCTGCTACCGAAAAATAATCGGTAGTGTCTACCAAAAAATAATCGGTAGTATCTACCGAAAAATAATTGTGAGCTGCTACCGATAATTTTTTTCCGTGTAGCCTTATTGAACCCAAATAAGATTCAATCCAGCCTCACTGAGTAAAAAAAGTATTTTGAGACTCAAATGATGTTCAAAAAGCCTCAAATAATACTAATCTAATTTAAATTACATAGTCGAGTAGTAGGTTCATTTAAGGCTCATCAAGGCATCTTGAGGATCTTTGAGAATCATTTGAGTCTCAAAATGCTTTCTTTACTCAGTGAGGCTGGATTGAGGTTTATATTAAAGCTAGATATTTTGACCCGGGATATATGATTTAAATTAAATATATAATAATTTTTCAAAACTACATATATGTATACATATAGTAGCAGTGTGTCCGTTTTTTCTCGAGGCTTTTCGTACTTAGCTATCATATTAATCATTCATTCATGACCCATAAATAATAAAAAAAAGGCAGATTGCCACATTTACTCAAAACAAAATTTTCCTTATTTTGGTAATAATATATATGATACTTACCATTTTCAACATTTTACAAATACAATGTATGTAACACTTGAGTTTTTCATCGTTAACAAAATCTCTTTTTCTATGAGCCTCTTGCAGCTCTGAAAATAATTTTATAAAATAAATATTTTATTAATTGAGGTTATTTTAAATTATGATACCTGGGGTAAGTCCTGTTTTGGCTGCACAACTTTTACCTAATGGTTTCATCATGTTTTCGATTTGTTCGGGAGTCCATGCCTATTGTCGTTATAAAAAAAATTTTAAAAAATAAAGTTAATCAAAATTATGGATTTAATTCTATCATTGGTTTAATCGGTATTACTTACACCCTCAGCGTGAAAGAAATAAATAGACATAAAAAAAAATGTTACAAATGCAATAGTATGAATTTTACACATTATTTTTTTTTTTTTTTTTTGTATTATTATCCTTTTTTTCATCGAATCAACACTCAAGTACCACTTGGTCTGCAGTTTGAAATAAATCGTTTTCAGTCTTTTATACATTCGGTTTTCGATCATTAATACTTTTAATGACACCTTATTATATAGTAAACTATAATCAATATTGGAATGAATTTTACTATATTCTTTTATAAACTGTCATTTCATCGGCATATTCATGTAACATGAAAACGAAGATCGAGTAGTTTGTCAATAAATTAATATCACCTGTTACACAATCTAAGTATGCATTGAATTGAAATTAAAGCAAAATGATCGCTTATGTTAAAATAAAATTGCAGCTTATAGTCGAACAGGTATGAGCGCATGAATATCGAAAACTATTCGGTCTTTATTTTTTTTTTTGTGAAAATTTATTTATTGTATTAAAGATACAGATCATTTGTTGGCAAGTCTACGGTTTCCGGGCGCCACGAATTATTTTAGAACTCAAAAAAGTAGGACTTTTTTTCAAATAGCTGTAACTTCTTCAAAAATGGACCAATTTAGACGTTTTTTTTTTCAAAATTTTCGTCTTTAAATGTACTTTCTAGAAAAAAATAAAAAAAAATTGAAGATATAAAAATCTATGAAATTTTTAATTTTTTTTTTTTAAATCGCATTTTTATCAAAAACTACGTGAGATATCGAAAAATTTTGTTCTTTAAAAAAGTCTTATTTCGTCAAGTTTCACAAAAATTAACGATCATTTTTGGGCGCCACGGAAACCCTAGAGTACCCGTTTTTTTAAATATTAAAACTCCCAATCAGAGTCAATGCAGATTCAAATAAAATCCGTAGCTCCAAATTTACTCCCAATTTTTTACAGCATAGTTTTGAAATTTATCCTAAAATATCGCTGAACAATCTAGAAAATTTAATTATCAATATACACCCCTAGTATTACGATATCGATGAGATAAAGATTGATTTCGAGTAATGGGATCGTATAGCTCTTGATAATTCCACGTACACGTTAATTAATATATATATGTATATATATATCCAAAGGAACACGTAAACGTGAGATTTAAAGTGCAATCGCACTTAAATGTACTAGATTAAATTATTCAAAGTTCCATTAACTGTAATTTTAATAAACATCTGCATAATGCATTGGCTATACAAAAAAAACTGCATTGCATGTTTATTGACTATTAACTATAACTATTTATTATTATTATTATTATTTAAAATTAAATAAATAATTTTGTTAAACAAAAAATTAAAACCGAGATAAAGTAAAATTTAAATTTTGTTACTTACATTTATTGACGATAAAGCTGCACAAAATACCCATAGCAGCGCTCGAATGAATATTTATAAAGATACTCGTTCTAAAATGCCAGAATCCTTTCATTTCTCGTTTGCATCTCTGCTAAGGGGTTACGTCAGATACGCGGCTGAGTTTTTATTTTAAATTCGCTAACGAGATTTTATTAGCATAATATTTTCTAATATTTTTTGTGTAAACGAAATTTTGTTTGTCGTAAAAAAAAAAATTTTCATTCTTTTTTTTTTGTCTTTAATATTTTTGAGGCATGGGCTTGGAAGATAAATATTCATTTAATATGATATTTAATGGTGTCTTGAATGCGTGTATAAATATAATTAATTCACTGAATTAATTACGCGTCCTTTCTTAGGACTAAAATCGTACATAATGTCATCGTGATAATAATCTTATATTAAAAATATATATTTTTTATATTGCATGGATGATATATCTCATATATTTATAATTTATTTATTCAGTAAATTAATTACATATATAATAATTTATCTAAATCATCTGAACTTTCACTTAACCTCGAAATTTGTGAAAAATCATTTTTTTTCCCTCATTTTATTTTTTCCTTATCAATTTTCAAAAATTTACGTAAAAATCAAAATGTTCACTCCCCGAAAAGCCAAAAAAAATTTAATATTAATTATCGACCTATTAGTTCATTAATTAGACGTAATCAAAAATCGCAGGTGGGCATTTTTGAAAAATGGCCGATGTTCGAATCAATTATCGGCATTTTTAAATAGTAGTAATGATTGAAATTTTTTTTGAAGGGGAAATTCTTCGAAGCTTCGCTCGAGAGAATTAATAAACCAAAAAAAAAAAACGTGATAAAAAACGGTGAAGGAATTATCACCCATTTTAAAGGGCTCGGACCCAGTAATCAGCTCATCTAATTAAAGAAACGAAAAAAAGGTACCGTCTACACAGCAAATCCATCAATAAAACCCTTAATTGTGCTATAGAGAGACTCGATCGACGTATCATTTAATAATAGACCTTGAGACACTCAATCGAATTTTGAGCACAAAGACCGATTATCCGTCCGTCTGGGTGTTAAAACCCAACATTACAATTATAAAATAATTCATTGACTGCATTGACTACTCGGTAATAAAACGTAATAAGCCTATAACATGAAATTCACATAATTGTTTACGACCGGCGATAAATAACTCTAAGAATGTGATCACTGCTAATATCATTGTCTCAGGAACAATAAAAATAAATAAATATATACTCGTATATATTTATGTGTGTAGAGGCATATAAATAAATAAAATAAGTTGTATCCTATTTCTCATAGGTCAAATGACTTTAAGAATGTCATCATAAAGTGACCTTTTGCACGCGAGCGACGTCAGGCAAACTTAATTTTCAATTAATTTAAACTGAGAGAAAATATATGTGAACAAGGTGCGACTAACGTAGCACATGCGTGTTACCGATTTATCACGAAACCGGTCTCGCTTATAAAACCCTACATCCTTTTTATTTATATGTTCACTTTTGTTCCTTTCACTTTCTCTAATCCCTAATCTATCGTATAAATGGATTCGCCAATTTAGATTATAAATTTATATTTTCTGGTTTTTGAACTGTAAGATGGGTTTTATTCCTTATTTTTTGTGAAGGATAATGTATGTGTCCCGGAGGCATACATCCATATTCATGTAGAATAAGGTGCAATTAAAGTTTGCAAGGTGTCAGCCTCTGAAGAAACATTAATCAACCTCCAAAACTAAATTCAACGCGACTAAAGTCTACCAAAAGTTACATTATAACAAACTATTTATTATAATTTCATTTTACAACAAAAATTATCGTTTATTGTTACCAGAATCATTAAAAAATAATCAAATATTCATAAAAAAATTTTTTACTGATCTCAAAATTTTTTTTTTGCTCGTAATAAATTTTCAAAATTTCAAATTGTAAAAAATGACATCAATTTTTTTAAATTCACTCTCAGAGAACCTGAAAAAAATTTGATAATAATTATCTGACGTTTATTTAACAAATTAGACGACTTCAAAAATCGCAAGTGGGGTTTGAAAAAAAAATGGCGACCCAAAAAAAAATAAAACATGTCGTCCGAGTTTGAATACAAGATGGCGCTTGAATTAAAGTAAAAAATGGTACTATAATTCATTATTGACCCAATTGATCTTAAATTGCACATCAATTTGTGCAAAAAAAAAAAGTCCATAAATAAATTGACGAGCCAGTGGGGATTTAATTTGTCCGGATATTTAACTGACGATTAATAATGGGATATTTGTGCATAAATAATAAATATTAATAAATCAAAGAGCGATATGTCATGAGAGTAGAATTGGTATCAATTGGCCATCAAACAGAGCTCGGGTCTGAAAGGTTTAAATTCGAATCAATAAGCAGATTAAATCAATCATGATGATTTAAAAAGGTGAATTATTGAATATTTATTATAATAATTTGAAATACGAAGTTTTAAATAATTAAAAATATTGCGAGGGGCTAGGGAACGACTGGCCAGCATTCCATAACATGTTTTTCTAGTCTCGCATCTTGAATTGCCAGGTCTGGGGCCGAGATGCGTATGCAAGAAGCAGAGAGAGAGTGTTTAATTTATTGCTTATACGCGACGTCGAATAAGGCAATAAGGCTTATGCAGTCGGCTGCTCTGAAAGAGAGTCAAATATTTAACTAAAACCCGTGTGATGCCTCGGAGTCATTGATGTACCAGGTGCTGGTCAGATTTTTAGCTTATAAATATTTTTATCCGGTTTTTAACCCGATAGCTAAAATGCCTAACTCATTTTTCGTCGTCTATTCGATTGACGGAATCCTCTGGGTTCTGTTTTTTCAAAACCTTCTCACGAGAAGAAGCTCCATGCAGCTGAGGACATCCGAAAGGTCTAGGCGTGATTTCGTGATGACTAGATATTTTATAATAGTTTTTTATATTTTAAACTAACCGACAATGAGACGTTTAATTCAAAGGTTCAATATATATAATATCGGACAGAGCGAAATTGGTGGGTTTAAAATTGCTTTTTGGCCACGACATCGTGTTTTGGCACTCCTCCAAATCCCAAACAAATTGATTCGTAACGTCACGTTCTTTTCAGGACTTTGTATTTTATTTCGTCAGTTTTGTTTGATTGATTTTTATATATATATATATATATATATATATATATATATATATATATATATATATATATATATTTTTCTTTCGTTAAACTATTAAACCAACTGAATGGGTTTCTAATGGCCAGACTAGTTATGATCCATTGGTATTCACGCATCATGCATCATCAAAGACTTTTTTCGTTCCTTAGCCGACCAGTGAGTTGCACTTTTTATTGAAACTTCTTTTGTGCCTTTCAACCCAAGTCCGGTCCATGGTCCATAGTCGAAATTAGTGTAGTTACTCAAAAGTAGTCTCATACAAAATTTTTAGCCTCTTGATCATTTTTATTATTAAATTTATTCATTTTCTGTCAACATGTTCCTGCATCATAAATTATCAGCAAATTGATGCTAAAATAATTTCCAATTCGGAGCTGGTTTTTTTTAAAAATTGCATTTACAGTTCTTTAAATTTTTTCAAAAATTAAAATCGTGGGTGAAATGGACACTAGTGACATTTTTCGGTAGACTCCCACTCTGTCTAATTTCGAACGTTGCAAAAAAAAATGGACTCGTATCGAAATTTTCAGGCCACGCGTTTTAAAAAATCCCGCGAAAATTCAAATCCAAATTTTTAACCAAATTCCGTAACCGCATTAAATTACTAATTTATGACATTATATATATATTGTACCCGTTAAAACGAGATGGTTATTAAATTCCAAGATACTTCTGATAATCACTGAAAAGTAACGATATAAATTATCAGCAATTAACTCCTAATGCTCCCGGAAATAAAATTATCGAATGATAGTAATAAATACGCGTGTGATTACAGCCATAACCATAAGCTCAATATAATATTTTCCCAGGGAAAAAGCTGGTCAATAAGTCACAAAAGTTGGCCAATAACTGTTCAGCAACGGCAATATTTTATCGAATTAACCGGCAATAAAGCTAATGCAGACCCAGCTCTCGGACGAAGATCCAGAGAATAATTTATAATAAACAGTGAGTTTAGGATAGGACGGAAATATCTGAGGATCGCGTCAGGTATCAGCATAGAGGCCACACATCTGCCAGCTCGTTATCTAATGGCAGCTCATACCAGGCAGTAATTGATCTTGTGCACCTGAGGCTTAGGTTGAATAGACGTGGCCTTATTAACCGCGATGGTTTGTGTGTTACATGCGGTAGCTCGAGTCTGTATAACGGCCTACAATAGCCGGAGCCTTAGAATATCATCTACCTCTGGGTCTCTCTTTCTCCGCTGGGTTATGTATCGATTCTTGATTAAAATCCAGCCCCGGGCTTCCACCTCATTACGCCCACTGTCAGATGCAAAATTTAAACCCACCCTATCTGAAACTTCTCCAACCCTTTGTGTTGTCTCACCAGCCAAATTGATGCTGGCTATCTCGAAACACTTGTACATTCAAAGTTATCTTCTATTCCATTAATTATCCCCTTTTTTTTTATTAACTCGAGACTAATGGCTCCTATACCGAGTACCCGCGCATTGTAAATCAATCAACCAGGAGCAGGAATATAAACAAAACTTTCCCGTGCAATATGTTCCGTAATTCTGCGTAGGACGTTATATCAGCAGTAACAGGAAATTCAAGCCGATGTGAAAGATAAATCCCCAGTTCTTGGTCTCCCATCCGCAGAAGGACTTAACCATAAAAAAAATAAAAAAAGGGAAAATGCAAGTGAACTTTTGCATACTCAATTAATTAACGTAACACGAGACATTTTCTAAGTTGGCTGTCTAAGACCCAGCAAATACCTGGGCTGGTACGTACATGGAACACAAATGCGTGGGTGTTATCTACAAGATCGTAATTATCACGCAAACATGGAGGTATTTGGGATAAAAAAATTTTTCGTAGGCACCTGCAGGTTCACTGGCGTCCAGTCTCGCTTCTATCCATTTATGATGTATACGTACAGGAGGTAACGGTTTTAAAAATAAATTATTGGGATATGCCTGACGGGTCTCTAGCGCGAAGCATTCGCACACTGGGTGTATGAATAAAGACACCAGGATTTAAATTCGAAAGTCACAGCACGAGCTTATTCGTTTAGCTCGAGGCTCCTGGCTGATGTGAGGATGACTTGCTGGTGGATGATACTTATAAGCTGTTTTAACTTACAAGGCATGTGAAGTTTAAGTTAACCGAGTTACAGCTCTTATATTGCGTCAATGAATTTCCGTCTGAAAACTAAATCCCACTGAGGAATTATGAGACACTTAGCATCTTTACTTTGCAATCCAAATACATTTACACATAAGGCATAACTTTAATCCCAGCATCACCACCGGATCCAATCATCTCCAAGATACTCGGCATTATCCACAGGCAACTCGTAAATTATCAATTTAAATTGCATATCACGATTGATTGTGACAATTAATGAAAACCCATAAACAAAGCGGCCTTTTTTAAAACGATCGGCAACGGAAGTCAAATGAAATTTCGAATTAAATCCAAAATATATTCGATCCATGAGGTATCGGGCGCAGTAGCTTTCGATGGCTCTTTATTTGAGAATGCCGTGGCTATATTACGTCCAATTCGATACACAGAAACGAGAACCGAGACCGCAAACCGAAATTTATTAAAATTATTCGTGGGTCGGATGGTTCAGCCGTTTTACCTCGAGGTTTTAAATTGTCCGGATTCCCATTCGGCTCTTATTCGGCTCCCATTGTTCGGAAGGCTCTCTTGCAAAGGACATTTGAATTTCCATGTTCATCGGCCAATAAACTTGCCCGCAAGCTCTCTCTGTTATCATTATTATTTTTTTTCATACTTATCATAACTCGCGCATACTCCCGCTAATTAGAAGAAATTGATGACCCAGAATAAAATCCAGGATTCAAAATGAACTAATTTGGCAAGTGGTTGGGCGCCAAATATCCCGCTTCCATAATGCACAGACACAAGATTTACCAATTGTCCGTGACACTAATTGAACTGAGATAATACTACTGCGGTAGGGCATACGTGTGCGTGTGAGTGAGCGAGTGTTTGTAAAAGGTTTAAATAAAATGAGAGAGAACGAGTGAATTAAATGTTTTGTCTGTGTACTTGTCTTGCCAGCGAGTATAGAGAGTACTCTTGACGGTCTTTTCCCGCGGGAGCCAATCAGAGGTGAGTTCCTGGAGCAAAAACGCGGATTTATGGCTGGCAGGCGGTCCAACGAGGGAGTCGCGAACCGAAGCTGGACCCAGGCTGTGTCTCGAGCACTCTCTCCCGGCCGTAATTACTTCGGATCTCTCTCTCTCTCTCTCTCTCTGTTTCTCTTTCTCGCTTTTGGCTCGTTTTTACGTACACTAAGTACGAGAGCTTTAATTGAATTTAATCTTATTTAATATGCTTTTTCCAATTAACGCCGCATAAATATAATTATTATCCGAAAATTTTTCTACGTTTGTTATTAAATTTTTTTTTACCCTTTTAATGCTGCAATTAATTATAAATTATTTGAACGCTGCCATGCAGTTAATTTTTTTTAATAAATATAAGGCCCTGGGGTAAGATGGGACACTATAAAAAATTCAAAATAATTTTTTTTTTTTTTTCAAAATGGGATTTTACTTCTTTCTAGGTCTTATCATATACTTGGTCACAATATGCATCGTCTGTTGAAAATTAAAAATATTTAAATTTGGGGCAAAATGAGCCACCCTAAAAAAAGTTTTAATATTTAATTTTTTTACCCCTTTTACTTTTTCTAGTCTTTTGCCATGTATTCGTAGTCAATACGATCAAAAAATAAAAAAAATTTTAATTTGGGGCAAGAAGGGCCGTCTTAGTTAACAACAATCTCAAACACTTTGCAAGGGTTCTTTTTGAAGAATTATTTAAATTGAGCAAAAATTTTGGAGTGTCCATTTTCCCCTCTACCCTACAATGTAGAAGAGGGGTAAGTTGGTCAAATATTTTTCTACGGGAAACTTTTCTTAATTTGAATAGTCGTGAATTTCGCGCCAATTATGGAATTGACTTTATTTAATCATATCGTTGGAATGTTGATGGAGTAATCTGCAATTTCATTAGCGTTAAATTTATATTTACAAGCCGCGGTTACAAGAGTTTGCAAATGAGCAAATACCAGTTCTATTTTCGCTTGCGTCAATTGACTTAAATGAATTAACTCGGATGGCAGGCACTACACAATACGCTGATCCTTTCTCACCACATTCGCCAGTAGTTTAAATACTTGGTGTAATTTAGTGTACTGTAACCAAACCACAAAACCAGTTCGTAAATATATATATCATTGGCATAGGGGCAGCTAATACCCGATAATTAATATCCAGTACCTGAGATCCCGATAATTTCCTGATTTTTTAAAATTCAAAAAAACCCGCGAAAATAAACGCGGCTTTTTACTCCAGCTCAATAAATTTCTCTTGAGATTTTTATTTCCCAAAGTTTTAATGAAACTAATGTAGTCGCGACTTGTGGGTTAAATTTAATCAGGTCTTAATTACGAAAATAAATAACGTAATTTTTTACCAACTTTTCGGCAGTTCGTTATTTTCTGGTGTCGGTGTCCTTTGGCTTACAATTAATGACAAAAATTATATAATTTTTTTTTTTAAAAAAACACAATGACTGTTTTTAATTGAACATTCAAATGTCATTACAAAAATGTCTCATTAGGAGTTTTTAAAATATTTTTTTTTTTTTAAATAATTAATCAAAAAAAAAAAATGATTGTTATCGCGTGTGAATTATTTTCGTGTAAGCGAACCTGTTTTAACTATTGTACGCAACTCGAGATAGAAAGATTAAATATGAATTTATTATCTGGTTATTTTTTATTAAAAATTTTTTTTTTATCTAAGACACGCGACTTGCCACAAATTTCCCAGCGGTATCTCATATCAGACCTCCTGTGTCCTGGTGTCAAAATAAACTAAAAATTTTTCAATTTAAAAAAAAAAAAAAAAAAAATATATATATATATATATATATATATATATATATATATATATATATATATATATATATATATATATATATATATATATATATATATATATAAATTTTTTTTTTCATATAATTAAGTGTCTTACAGTATCAGGTAACAGTAAAAAAATCAGAGAGAACCCTTGTCACTATTACCTTTTATCAAGTAGGCGTTTTGGAATTTAAATTAATAAAAAAAGTAAATTATAATAATTTAATACTTTTTTAAATTCTCAATATTTTATTTTAAATAAAATAATAAACACTTGTCAAAATACGAGATAATAATCAGGTAAAAGAATATTTTTTTTTTCGTTTATAAATTTTTTTATTTTTTCGGAGAAGTAAATTTGAATATCTAAAAAGAGTTATAGTACTATGCGCAGGTCGTTTTTCTCACAGTCACCGTGCTCATTACGAACCACAGGTCCAATTAAAATTTTGGACTCCTGGGACACGCGATCAAACTGGGCAACAGACGCAGACGTAAACGTAGACTTGCAGTGGGACTTAAATGTGCCCGATCTCTTCTCTTCTTTCTTGTGGTATAGAAGTGAAGAGGCTGTAAAAAAAATAAACCCGCTGAGAATATTGCCTGTGAGTTGTCACTCTGATAACTTTATGAGGATGTATCTCTGCAAGCCGTCTTATTATTGTCGGAGTTTATATCAAGGCGTTTGTTACGATTCGACGTGTGTCATGGTTTTAATAAAATCAGCGGGGAACATCCAATTATACATGATACCATTTTATAGTTAGCATACGAAAAAAATAATTTTACTTTTTTTGACAATTATTTCTTGCAGTTTATAACCCACCTTATACTTTTTTTTTATACGAATTTTATTAATATGGAAAAAAAAGTATTTGAAAAAAAAATGATCACTATAGATCCTGAAATTGACACTCAACAATTCTCGGATTTTTTTTACAACGACTAGATTACAAAAAAAAAAAACTAAAAAAATGCACATGTAGAAAATTTTAAAAACTACAGGTGCAATTTTTTGAAATTTGATTTTTTTTACAATTTATCATTTTTAAAAAATCCTAATATTGAGACGTCAGCTGAAAGTATTATAAAATCGGGATCTTGAAATTAACAATTAAAAATTTGCAACAAATTAATGACAAAAAAAAAAACTAAAAATATGCACATGTAGAAAATAAAAAAAACTACAAGTGCATTTTTACAAATATTTTTTCTTTTATAATTTATTATTAAAAAAAAAATCCAAAACTTAGACGTCAGCCGAAAGTATCAAATTTAAAATTTTAAAATAAAAAAATTTAAGATCTACGGATCTTTGTAACGAAATTTAAACTGATCTATTGATATGGATGTAGATCTTGAATTTTAAAAAGACATCTAGATTATTTTCATAAACGATAAAAATTTTTCAAATTCAGTCTTCGACTTCAATGTAAAAAAAAGTACGATCTAGATAAAATAAAAATGTCTGTCACGCTAATGCTTTATGAATAACAATGATCTTTTACAGAATTTAAATGCAGTGCAGAGTATTCTCTGATTTCCGGTTGATTTTAAAACCTTGTACCGAATAGCAGTAAAAAAAAAAAAGTTTATATAAATCAAAAATGATAAAAAATATCATGATTATAAAAATCAATTTGAGAGACGCGTTATATAAATGAGATACTAAATTGAATTAAATATATTTTTCATCTGTGTGCACACAGTCCATGGACGTGTGTATGAGAGTATGTGATGCTCTTGAATAATGGGATAATGATAAATAAAATAAATGTGATTTATAATAGTGTAATATTGCGATCGGATCGATATTGAAGCGTGTTGGGTACAAAATTACACGAGCGAAGTAGTTTTCAATATAACTGGTTATTAATTACATGGACACATACTACAAGACGTCTTACCAGTTATATTTTGTACTCATTCATCAAAATTATATATATATATATATATATAAATTTTTTTTTTTTTTTTTCATAAGACTATTTCATAATTTTCATAACAAAAATAAATATCTATACTTAGTATCAGTTATATATTTAATTCATATAAAATAATAGATATATCAAAACTCTAATCGGCTTAAAAATTTTCCTCGAGGAAATAGAGACATATTTATTATAAATATAAATTAAAAGAGCTCAAGATCCGAGCGATGACATCAATTTTCGTGATAGCTAATCTTTAACTTACATTTCACATCACAACTTCCTTCACGTACGTTATAACCTTTTTGCTGTCACCATTAACCTTTTCATATCAAAAACTATTTTTTATTTTTATTTCAACTTATATTTGCCCTGCTGGTTTTCTTTATTCAATTCACCGTCGCCCCAAGCGCCCATTGTGACAGAGCCTTGTGTACAAAACAGTATTATCGACAGTTTCATACCTCTCCATTAGCCATTCATTGTAATATATATTGAACTACACATTTATGATTCGACACGTCCGATAAATTTTGAATCCTTTCAATTTTAAAACTCCCGCGCTTTTTAAAATCATCAATTTTATTAAACAAAAAAAAATGGTGAATTTTTTTCGGACAATTTTACGGAATATCGGGTATAAATTTTATTAAATGAGAGTCGGATTGAACGTGAATTTGATAATGATGAACAGAACGTGAGCGTGGCCGATTCGGATCGCGAGCATACGTCGCGGTCTTTAAATATTTCCAAGTCTCTGTTTACTCAGGATTAAAAGCGCATACTTTTGCTGAATACCTCGTATGGAAACAGTAGAATATAATAATAAACTGTGTTACGGACAGACAGACACTGAAAGGTGGATATGGATGTGGACGTCGATGTGGATGTCGAACATTAAAACCTGGATTGCGAGATGTCGATGGAAGACTCGGATCCAATTAGTTTAAAGTGGCTTTTTATGTTTCGCTAAAATATTTCAGACAGATTTTTAGTTCCCATGCGTGGACGGCCACTGGGACGGGGAGAGGGACAGGGGATAAGGACGGCCAATCAAAAATTTCAAATGATTAAAATAGCTATTGTTTGCGCTAATAAGTTTAATTGTTACAGCTGTTTCACTGTTTTCTTTTATTGGCGAGATTTCAGTTTTTAGCGGGGTTATCAATTAAACGGCTGATTCGCAAGTCGAGTTTTGAGACGTGGGTTGAGGTTGGGATAGGCATTAGATCTTTTGCAAAAATTGGATTTAGATCTACGTTACTCCTAGCAGATCTACGATCAGAGATTTTTTTTAAGAGATCTCGAGAATTTTTGAAAATCGTTAGTTTGGCGACCTCTGGAGGCCTAATAGGAAAAATTGAGGATTATTAAGTCGATCTGAGTAGATCTGCGAAAATCTAAATAGATCTCCATTGATATTATTGTGAAATCTTGTAAGATAGACTGAGATCATTGGAGATCTGTAAGATCGCCGTAAGTCTAAAATTATTGACGATCTCACGAAATTGTCAGAGATCTTCTAAGATACAAATTTTAGATCTGATTTTTCTAAAAATTAGATCTACGTTCTTCTTAAAGGATCTAAGATCAGAATAGATCTTATTGTAAAAACTTTCAAGATCCGCTGAGATTAGCAGAGATCACTATAGATTTAGTCATTGACTTCACTAAAATTACCAGAGATCTTTTAAGATCTAGTCTAAATTCCAGATCTGATTTTTTCCAAAAATTATATCTACGCTTTTTTTTAGCAAATCTACGATCAAAATAGATCTTATAGACGCCAGGGTTTTTTTTCGACATCTATGAAAATTTGTAGAAGATCACGGAAATCGTCGATCTCCAACGACCTCTGTAGCCCTAATGAGTAAAATTGGCTCCAGAGATCTTCATAAATCTGAATAGATCTTTACTAATCTTATTGTAAAGTCTTTAAAGATCTACAGAGATCAGTAGAGATCCTCAAAGATCACCATAGATCTAAAATTAGTGACGATCGGCAATCATATTTTTGCCATCTATCCCAAATTTCCGATCTACCTTTCATTATTTTTTCCCGGGAAAATTTGAAATGAATAAAAACAAGTGTATGGTATTTTAGGTATTAACATTACGGAGAGAGTTAATTGCTGAAGTATAAATGAATGTGATGGTGATGGTTGATGAATAAAATTTAGATACACGAAAGCTATCAGAAGCCCCGTAGCGTTTTATGACCACCGATACCCGCAGTCCATTTGATACGCCGTAAATTTAATCGCGGAACCTGCTGTATGCTGGTTCAGTTCGTGGTTAATCTAGCCAGCGGAGATATATCCACCCGTGGAATTTATAGTTCACGATTTTACTGTGTACACTCTGGTCTCTGCTTTGATAGACTGTTTCAATATATATAGTACGTGTCTATGTATGTGTGGATATGATTGTATGAAAGGTATTGAGTTTTTGACCTGTCTAGTCACGCTCGGTAATTTTAATTACGGGTTATTGTTGTATTGAGCAAGTTTAAATGTAAATTATTATTATTATAAGTCTATATTTATTTTGAGCTTCGAGATGATCATGCTTCAATGAGGAAATTAAATCTGGAGAAAGTTACGAGATTAGAAAAATTATATTACAAATATAAATCCAATTATTTATGATATTCATTTATTTTTAACCATTTAATTATACCGAGATTAAATTTATTCAAATTTTGATGGCTAGAAAATTATGAAATTTTTTTTATTGCGTATTTTGAAAGTACGAGTTTTATTTCCTCAATACAGAGAGAAATTTATTTCAAAGTCGTCAAAATTATGACTCCAAAAATTTATTAAAAAAAAACAATCTGAAGCCGAAATTAGGTCTAAAAATTTTTTACTCCAAAAATTAAAATTTGCGATTTTCAAAATTTTTTTTCCCAAATTATGAAAGTGCGGGTTTTATTTTCTCAATACCGAGAGAAATTTATTTGAAAATCACCAAAATTATGACTCCAAAATTTATTAAAAAAAAAAAATCTGAAGCCGAAATTAAGTCTAAAAATTTTTTACTCCAAAAATTAAAATTTGCGATTTTCAAAAATTTTTTTCCCGAATTGTGAAAGTGCGGGTTTTATTTTCTCAATACCGAGAGAAATTTATTTGAAAGTCACCAAAATTATGACTCCAAAAATTTATTAAAAAAAAAAAATCAGAAGCCGAAATTAGGTCTAAAAATTTTTTACTCCAAAAATTAAAATTTGCGATTTTCAAAATTTTTTTTCCCGAATTATGAAAGTGCGGGTTTTATTTTCTCAATACAGAGAGAAATTTATTTCAAAGTCACCAAAATTATGACTCCAAAAATTTATTAAAAAAAAAAAATCTGAAGCCGAAATTAGGTCTAAAAATTTTACTCCAAAAATTAAATTTTGCCTTTCATAATTTTTTTGTCCCGAATTTTCTATTAAAATTTCTTGTCACCATATTACCAAAAAAATGAACCCCATAACCCCCCTCCCCCCATAATTTGATTTCTTAATAAAAATTAAAAATCTAAATAAACGATTCCCAATATCCGGAGCTCGCTCGCCGAAAATTCTCATTGCCCAGCCAGTAGTCCATCAATTAATCTCCAGTATATATATTTTGTCCATAAACGAAAATATAATTTCCATGATGTAACGTTTCTTAATAAATAACTTTATAATATAAATCACTGTCTACGATAAGTAGAAGGCGGTAGATAACGTTCAGCATACATCTATATAAATCTATAGGGTGGTTGGATGCGGCAATAAAACGCTTAATAATTGGTCCTTAATAATCTCGTCATATGGGGAATTGCCCGAGAATGGTATTCACCAGCCAACCACTGTTATTACCAGCGACGATTTAATTACAAAATTAATGCCGTCTATTAGCGGGCATGTGAAAAATATTTTTATTTATTTTTTTTTGTAATCTCGAGGACCAATATTGCCAATATTTTGTCTCCTCGTACCGTTTTAACTTCGCTATCATTAAGTAAATTATTTTATCATTTTTTTCATCACTCGCGCGGTTCTCCGAAATAACAAACTCAAGGCATAATATCCCGGCCGACCCCAGTCCTGTCGCACATAAGAGACACCTTGTGAGCTTGCCCACCTTGTGAGCTTGCCCACCTTTCTGTCGCACGTGTATACAAGATTTATGTGAATTTACCAAGAGCACTTGCGTGTACATATTATCAATACTTTGTGTAAGCTGATAACCAATCTCGAGCCGCCTCTTTGATGCGGCCAACTTTTAAAACCTTTTACACACTATCAATATTCACTGGATATTTTCTGCTAAAACATCAATTGGCTATTATATTTACACTGTTACGGATAAAAAGAAAAAAGTAATGGAGAAAATTCGTTGTTTAAGGAGGTAATTAAAAATATCTTGGGAATTTTTTTTTTTACAACTCGAGCCACTACTGGGTAGTTTGCGATCTAATTTTTTTTTTAATAATGGGGAATATATTTTTTAAGTTTGAGTACTTTTGTTTCTGAATAGGAAAAACTAAGAGCAACTTCAGGTTTTTTTACTGCTTTAATTTTTTAGTAGCTTTTCAAGAAATTTTTTTTTTCTTGTCTGGTTTTTTTTTTATTTTTATAAAAAAAATATTTTTAACGAAAATATCAAACTCGAGAAAAATGATGTCATTTTTGAGGAAATTTTTTTTTAATTCTAAATTACAGTCATAAAAAAAATGTGGAAAGTTGATCAGACGGAAAATTAAAATTTTTCAAATTTCCAACAAGAAAAAATTTTTATTGACACTCTTTGAGGTAAAATGGGTCATGATTAGGGCCAGGATTTTTGCTTTGATTTAAACGTAACAATTTATAATTAATGGTGTCAAATTTTGGATACTGTGACGGAAATAAAAAATATTGGCCGTATAAAAAAATTTTTTAAATAAAAGTCGTTAAAATTTGAATTTTTTAAAAATAATGTCTCTTATAATTTTTTTTTTAGGACTAATAGAAAAGCTGTAATTTCAAAATTAACATTTTCATAATTAACCAAATTTTTTTACAGGAATAATTTTTTCCCCGTAATTTGAAAATTAACATTTTCATAATTAACAAAAATTTGAATCATTCATTATGAATCTTAATTTTAAAATTACGGTGAAAATATTGGCTGTATAAAAAAAATTTTCAAACAAAAGTTGTAGGTAATTTAATTTTCTAGAAAAAATGTCTCTTATGATTTTCTTACACGACTAATATTTTCCCCGTAATTTTAAAATTAACATTTTCATTATTAACAAAAATTTGAATCATTCATTATGAATGTCAATTCTAAATTTAAATCACTGGTGTGGTCAACTTGCCCCTTTTAATAATTTCTAAACATTACTATTTTTTTTTAATATCTGATGCCTCATTTTTTTATTAAGCACTAGAAAACACTTGAGGTAAAATGGGCCATGATAAAAAAATTTTTTTTGTTAAAATTAAAAATTTTAATGTTTGAACTGGTCATCTTGCCCCCTTTTTATAATTTAAAAAATTTATTATTATTATTAATAATAAATAAAAATTTAAATTAAGTTTAGAGCGCAACGAAGCGGTAAAGTTAATTTTGTTAACGTTTACGATCGCAAAAAACTATCGACTGAAATTGGAGACGTGTCTACTAGTCGACCTTGCACACTGCATTTTACACTATACTGCTCCTAGTATATATATTGTATAGCATAGGTATTATAACCAATATATATATGTAGTAAATGGCGGCGCGTGATCAAAAGACCTAAGGGGTTGTTAAATTTTTTTTTAGCCCACGTGGTCAAATATAAACCAATACGTCCAAGTAACTCGAGACTCATTGGTACGAATAACTTTCCAGGATAGAAATTCGTCTTGGTGATAATCTTTAACGGCTACCGGTTATTAGTTACCGGGTGTTATAGCAATTTGATAGCTAATTATATTAAAATATTTAAAAATAAAAATATTAAGAATATTTTTTGCTTGAGAAATTTAAATTTTACATAAAAAATTCAAATTTAATTATGAAAAAATTTTAATTTAATTTAATGTTTTTTTTTACAACTTTATTTCCTATTTAGCTGTTGCTTTATAGCCCTCGTAAACTCACAAAGAATTATTTTCAAAGGGCGGGATGATCACGTTTCGCTACAGTACGTTTTTCTCGTTAAAGTCTATTTTATTTCTATTGTTATACTTGACAAAAACTAAAATACTTCGGACAATGATTAAATGTCACATAAAGTACAGAAACAATATTGCTTTCTGTAAAAAAAAAAATAACATAAATTTAAAGAAAATCTTTTATTGTTATTTAAAAAAATCAAATGTGTTAGTGTTTTTCTCAGAATTTTTTTTACCAGCTAATAAATATTATAAACAAGTCTCGTAATTATTTTTTGTGGTCAATTAAAAAGATTTTTTATATTCTAAAATTTTCCCGCCTCTTTTTTTTCTATGACTAGTGATTTAAAATATTTTTAATAGAAATTTTTAAGTAACCATTTTACCGCATGCTACCCTCGATCTTTTAAAAAATTTTTTTTTAATTTTTTTGAAAATTACCATTTTGCCCCATGCTACCCCAGGTATTATTAAACATTTTTTTTTAATTTTTTCAAAATGACCATTTTACCCTAGATTTTATTAAGAGTTGATTAAATATTTTTTTAAATGGCCATTTTACCCAATGCTACCCTAGATTTTATTCAAATTTTTTTTTCTATTTTTTGAAAGTGACCATTTTACCCCATGTCATCTCAAATTTCATTAAAATTTTATATTTTTTGAATATGACCATTTTACCCCATTTTACCCTAGATCTTATTGAGAATTAATGAAATATATTTTTACGATGGCC
Organism: Microplitis demolitor; assembly: GCF_026212275.2. Classification (NCBI taxonomy): domain Eukaryota; kingdom Metazoa; phylum Arthropoda; class Insecta; order Hymenoptera; family Braconidae; genus Microplitis; species Microplitis demolitor. The sequence goes on from NC_068553.1 coordinate 18,299,286, forward strand.
ATTTTACCCCATGCTACCCTAGATTTCATTCAAATTTTTTTTTTCCATTTTTTGAAAGTGACCATTTTACCCCATATCATCTCAAATTTCATTAAAATTTTCTATTTTTTGAAAATGACCATTTTACCCCATGTTACCCTAGAATTTATTAAAAATTATTTTATAATACCCAAAGTGTAAAAGTAATTTTAATCAATGACTTGTAAATTTTAGTATCAATTTATCCATCGTCGGTATCAATCAAATTAAATTACTCAAAAAAAAAAAAAAAAAAAAAAAACAATTGAAGAATGAATTTTTTTGTAGAGATAATTGCATAAATGATGCATATTCTCGAATTAAACATATAAATCAATCTGAGTCATATAAAATTCAATTAGCAAATTTTTTACTGCGAAATAAATTTGACGCTACGTCAGAGTCTTCGTATCAAATCAATCAAACTGACATTACTTATACTTAAGTTTGTCAAAAAAAAAAAATATATAAAAATTTATCTGAGAGATTGGGTAGGAAAAGAGTGCAAGAGTACTTGGCGTGTAAAATTTATTTTTATCGTGGATCGATAATACAAGATCGATTGGGTACGTAGTCGCGATCAGACGGGAGATTTTCATCTTAGAGGAGCCGAAAGCTAAGAGTTTTTAGATCCGATCGGATCTTAAGCGGTACCATTGTTCTTTGAGGATCGAGCCACGCCTCGTGTCTGTAATTACAGACAGCTCATAGTCATAAAGCCCTTTGATGCCTGCGCCACGTCGTATTTCTATGACCGGGTCTGCTCGAGCTCGAAATAATATTTTTATATGCATACTCGTTGAATAAATATATAGAAAAGTTTGAATGTGGTCAAGTGATTTAATATCGCGAAGCAAGAAATGTGTAAAAGTAAATTTATTTGACTGGAAAAAGCTTTTCAATGCTCGGTAATGCTGAGCAACTTCCTAGATGTTGCAATAACTTTTAAAGTAAATTGAGAATTCGAAAAAGTTTTAAGTTATTTGTGGAATTTTTATTTTATATACATTTTATGGGGTGAGATAAATTTATATAAAAACATCTCAGAGTTTTTGAACAAATTTTCAAAATTATCACTTGGGCCTAATTTCGATTTTACTAAAATTTTAATTTTTTGCATCTCGAAATTCTAATTTACAATAATTTTTTTTGAACTTCCCGCTAAAAATCTATGGGCATGTGTATGGGCATCTGCTTTATGTGTCTATCATATATTTTTTTTTTATATTTCCTTCTGATTATCAAAATTTCGCCCACAAATTTACCGAATTTTTTTCCCAGTACCATAATCAGGAATACCCGAAAATAAAGAGAAAAAAAAATGTCGAAATTTTTGTCAATTTTTTAAAACGAAGTCTTTTAGCAAAGTGTCTGAATTGTATGTAAATTAAGGTAGCGGCTACCAGAGCCGTAGTTTGAGGATCGCGTATGAAAAGTTAGTGAAGAGGGTAATTTTGGCCAGAAGGGCCTTTTGTCTTTGAATAAAACATCTAGCTCGAAATTTAAGGAGTTTAGCTCCGTGAGATACCCACGAGGTTCTTCGGGTTGTTTAATGCTGCTGCAGCAGCAGTTTCAGCTTCAAAAGTTGTTAAGTATACGTCTTACCAGCTGATGCTAATTAAAATGAGTATTCTCCACTTAAGTCATGTGCTCACTCACTCGGACCGGCAGTCTGTTGGCTGTTGACTTGGCTTCATCGCGAATCATATGTATAAATATATATAAATATATGCACAGTACCTCGGGGCGTAGAATATAAAGATCCTACTTAGTCGTTATTACGTTGATGCTACCATACACAGACTCTGGTTAAATAATTCCACGCCGCGGTTTTTTCATCTAGACACGTATTCGCCTCGAACGAATCCCTCCGGCGGATACTAACCATTTATTACCTTGGAGTATGTCATGATCAACTCCTGGCTCTTGTGAAAACAAACCAACTCGGAAAATGTTTATACTTTGTATCTAATATTCATATTACGCAATCCAATAAACCGGTAATGTGGTGGGTAATGGACACGAGAAAAGTGGGCCCATTAAATCCGGAAGCCAAGACCAATACGATTTACTTGACTCATATGCCAGAGCATCCAATTTTATAAAATAACTTTCTCGCTTCTGAATAATATGTATGGATTTATTTTCGCGTATATTATATGCATTTTATAGTTAATATATTCTCTGGTCTGCGAGTTAAATTATTCATCGGAATTCAATTTTACCCGGATGGGATTTTCAATAAAGTATTTGCTGTGCTCTCCTCATCTACTACCTCCAGGCATTTTAACATTTTCAAACTATTTATTGAATTTTTTTTTTTTTACCATTTTATGATAAAAAGTATTTCAGTTAAATATCCTGCATAGTTTCCGATATCGGAAATTGGCTGGGTTTAATTAATTAAGCTAAACTGAAGCGCTGATTTTATTACTTCGATCCCGTATGAAAATAGCATAAATGGTCAAAATATATGTAAAAATATATGGTAAATATAAGAAAATATATGTGGCGAATTTAACTATATTTTCTGATACATTTTTTTTTATATTAAAAAATATAATATTCATCATATACGAGTCCGTATATGTTTAGCATATATCAAATATATATGTAATCATATACAAAAAATATATGTTCATCATATATGAAAATATATATTCTTGTCATATACAAAAACTATATTTTTATCATACATAAAAATATATATTTCTATCATATATGAAAAATATATTCTGATCATATATAAAAACATATATTTATATTGTGTATGGAAAAAAAAAAGTTTCTTATATATATGACCCGGTCCCATTAAATTAGATATAAATTTTAATATACTCTTTAAATTGCAGATAAAATTATCGAAATTAGTTAATTTTAAGCGAATATATAATATATCCATATACATATACATACACCGAATAAAATATATGCTTAAATATAACAAAGAAAATATATGGTGGCATATATAATATAAATTATATGCTACCATATATTTCATTTCATATAAAAATTTTATATTTTTTGAATATAAAAGGAAATATATCAATACAATATATTATAAGGTAAATGTAAATGTATATATGGCTTAATATAAAAAACATATAAATTACATATACTTACTACTGTATATAATTTTATATTAAATCGGCTAAAATCTCTATATGATTTTTTATAATATACAATATAATATATCATATATTTTTTTGTTGCAAACATATATGATTTGATATATTTTAACCATATATTGTTTTTTCATATGGGATATGACAGTGAAAATCCAGTAGAACCATAATCAGAAATGGGTATTTTTTTTGTCGGCAAAAGTATCCGCCATAATTTATTTTTGGGTAACGTTGGTGTAAAATTGTCTGGAGGACAACTTTGCAAAAAAAGCTTAAGAAAATATTTCGTTTTGTTCCTTAAAACGGAGATGGATAGACAGTGTTGATGCAATTTCGCGCTGTCACACGTCGCGAGACACCTCTTGTCTTACCATGTGAGATACGAAGATAAAGAGATGGCTGTTGAGTCAGTGATGTGGAAACAGGAACAGAAGCAACGTCAGACATTCAGCGTCAAACAAACGAGCCGCTCTCGACGAATTCCTTCACACGCGATTTCATTGCGCGAGAGCTCAACAGTCCATTGTACATTTTCTCAAAAGATCTTGATGAACTCGGTAGAAATCTGCTGCTCGTCCACCAATGAGAACACTCGCAACTTTCTCATCAGAAATTAATTTTTAAGACCTTGATGATCGCAATCAGGATTTAATGATCGATCTATCACATTAGACTGTGGGGTAACGAGTGCCGTTGGCTGCATCTGCTACCGTTTGCAGCTAATTGAACATCATCTCCGTTCATTCGTCATCTAGACACTTGATGAATCGCGCTCATGAATCTAATTATGCGAACTCAAATAGCTCGTACCCGATGATGCCGGTTTTTGCTGCTGGAACTGGCCCTCTCTCAGTATCTCAGGATTAAAACCATCTCAAATAGAATAGTGAATTGTGGGTGGCGTGAATGCCCAGCAAGATGATCCAACTTAAGTCACTGTAAGTAATGAATTATTCATCAGCAACAAATTCAAGCCCTTTGGCACCACCGTCTTATTTTGATGAATTTAATCTAAAATTAGCTCACGGCATTAAAGCTTGTCTTAACGAGTTTTTTTTTATTTCGCTTGTCCGCATCGCGATAAAATCTCCCGTAGGCGCTAGGCTTCCAACATTTAGATACAGTAGCCTCATTAATCTTATCGTCGTCATTAATGAGATGTAAACTCAAAAACCGTAACAATCAGTATTTGCTGATAAAAAAAAGTATATTTAAAGAGGTATCTCTGTAGAGGATCGGTGATTCCTTATTGTCCATCAGGTTTTGGCTCCACGGGAATTAATTATCAAGACGTTGTTTTCATTATACGCAAGTGCCGTTTCTCTTATATGGAACCCGTGACAATGATGCATCGCGGACGATTCGTCAGGGGCTCTGACGACGCTGCTGCTGCTGCTGGTGGATCCACGAGGCGTCAAGAGTAAAAGACGAACGGGCGATCATTACTCTGAATCATCCGGACAGTGTCGACGATCCAATGCCCGGATAACGCATCTTTTTATTTTTTTTCGATGTGACTGATGTCGAATAGCGAGCCAGTGATATATATCGCGATCGCTCTGCAGAAGGAAATTGAAGTAAGATTGGGGGTAGATACACACATCCAGTGCTCTGGATAATAAGCATTGCGCAATATTCATTGGATATAAGGAGATAAATCATGCGTTAATGGGTTTCTCTTGTGGGTAACGAAGCGCGATCCACAATAACTTTTACCAAATGAACGAGTGAATAATATACGTGGGTGCATTTTATGAGTTGACTTTGTTCTTTTTTTCATTATTTATCTGGTGCTACTCCTGCCGTACGCCATTCTCGAGCAACCACGCAGCACATCTGTTGTCCCATACAAAAAAACTCCTCTTAACTTTATCACACCTACATTGACGCACCGTTAAATTGACTCCCGTGCGTCGCGGAATCGTGACTGCATTGATAATCGAGTCAAAAAATAATAATCTTGGGACAATCGTCTGGGTAATTGGTATAAATATAAATCTCACTGAAGGACAATAGTTTTTCCCCAGCACGTGGTTGGTTACTGATGCCGGTTCTCTCCATCCAATATTTACAATGCACGCTGGTATCTGCAGCTGCCGCATACGTCTCATTAATTAAGCCCGTGAGTCTTTCTCTGGCCTTCTTCAGCCTCCTATACTCCTTCTTTTAGTTCTCTGGCTATCCTCTATTTGCCTCGGGCTCATGACCAGCTCTGGACCAGTTCCACCTACACCAACACCTATCACTTTCCAGTCTCATGTGCTCGGTCTTCTGTCATCATTCCTCCATCCATTAAACTTATGCATAACTTGTTTCGCTGTATCCTCTTTCCCAGGAACCGGCATCGACGGAAAAGTTTCAGCCCGGGAATTTTCAATCGCGCTTCAATGAACGGAGATAACAATCCCACTAAGTATTGGATTCAACGAGCTCAGGAATTGTTGGAATTGGGCGCCATCGCTA